>NC_085012.1:26981210-26983710 GCF_963854185.1 Sardina pilchardus
TCTTCTCTGTGTGGAATGGCATGTACTGTATTGTTTAAGACTGGCCCTATGAGTTCTCCAGCATGTGATCTGACATCTCTGCCTGTTGACTCACATAACATCACAGGCTCCCTCTGCTCTCACGTTGGCTCATGTCATCTGGCATGCTCTGGAACGCCTTCAAAGAGTCCGAGAGTAGAATCTTCCCCTGAGTAACTTTCCACTACTGCCACATGTACCCACCCTGGGTAACCACTATCTGTGTGTTTAAAATGAAGCCTTGTACACACTGTGTATGCGTATGTGTATGTGTGTGTGTGTGTGTGTGTGTGTGTGTGTGTGTGTGTGTGTTTGTGTGTGTGTGTGTGTGTGTGTGTGTGTGTGTGTGTGTGTGTGTGTGTGTGTGTGTGTGTGTGTCTGTCTGTGTGTGTGTCTGTGTCTGTGTGTATGTTCACGCATGTGCATGGGTGTGTGTGTGAGTGTATGTGTGTTTTTGTGTGGTGTCTGCAAAAACATCTGTCTGTGATGACATCTGAGGGAAACTAAAAAAAGAAACATCTGAACGTCAATACAAGGCGTTGTCACTGCTTTCTTTTGTGCTTTCATTGTTTGTCATATTTTAAGTTAGTTAACTTAACTGTAAGTCCATGACGGGATCAAATAAATGTCTGGCAGATAAGAGGACAAGAAATATCTGTTTCCCCACCGCTCTGAAAAAGCAAGGACTATTCTACACGCAGGGAATAAGCAACTCTCTATGAGCTATTTGGAGCACTGTGATCATTTATGGTTTTGTGTTCATGTTTCTCTTTTAACCTTGTTTTTTCTCTGTCGCTTTCAGATGCTGTTTTGTGGTATGCTATGCCAATGAACCATGTCATGTGTTTGTTGCTGAAAAGGTTCTCAAGTTCCTGAAAAGGTTACTGAGCTTTGGAAAAAAAACCCTAAAGTTCCTGACGTGTGGTAGTGAACCCAACAGGGCTTCACATGCTGCATGCTAGTATCCACCTCATTCCTTAACCCGGAAATATGTATCGTTGCGATGGTTACGATACTGTTTTCAACTTCCGTTCATTCTGTTAACATGTGCGTTCTCCGTAGCTAACTAGATTATGCCTCAACTTAGATTTCTTTCGAAATAATGACAATTCTGCCCTCAGCGTGTATATACTACATCATATATAACCGATATAAAAAGTTTACTTTTATATGCGTTATGATATGTTAAGCACCGTAAACCGTCACGTTAAAACAGATACAATGCAGCTTCGCCGGAAATAGAAAACCGTCTCGGTGTCATGGCGACCCCCATTGTTGGGCTGCGGAATATCGTGGATAGAAGCCGTGATGCCACTTGTTTATGGGACAATTGTTCATATCATTCTCCCGTTTATGCATCTCATTAACTTTTGCTTTTGCATGCAACATCCATTGTTGATGACGCCTCCTCGGTTCAGTTCAAAACTGGTGGAATTGCGGGCTGGTTCGCTAGATAGCACCACGGTTCAAAGAATGCCGAACGGCACTGGATCAACATCGGGTTCGCTGTCAATGGAAAACCGCCTAAAGAGGCATCAAGAGTAAGGTGAAGGGGGAATGTTCTCTTGGAGGGGTAAAGGTTTGCTGTGAGAGGGCAACAGACTGTGATGGCGTTGAATGGCGCAGTCTTCCCCCCCATTGCTTGTTGTTGTTGTAGCTATCATCTTTTGGCCCGGTGACAGGATTTTCGAGTTTGTCCCAAAGAACCCTGAGTCCAGAAACCCTTATTGGGTCCCAGAGCGTCTCAACAGAGCCCAGGCCACATGTGCTAGCAGTTAGCGCTTTGCTGCTACCGTGTCCCTGTTTCCAGAGGAATAGCAATAATGCCACCCACAAGCCACATCAAAGGCATTCCCACTCTCTCAGGCTCTCTAACCCCCCATCCTCAACTTCCACCCTACTCACCCTCTCATGCCCCCCCACTCCCAGAGCTGTGTCTTTTGGGAATAGCGACCCCCCCCCCCCCACACTCACACACCCTTACTGAGCCTCCCTCCCTAGCATTGACCAGAGAGGGTACTTCACAAGGCAAAGTTCTGTGCATCAGGAGGGACACATTACACCTAGTGCCTGGGTGTGTGTTTATGTGTGTGTGTGTGTGTGTGTGTGAGAGAGAGAGAGAGTCTGTATGTGTACATATGTGTGTGTGTGTGTGTGTGTGTGTGTGTGTGTGTGTGAGAGAGAGAGAGAGAGTGTGTGTGTGTGTGTGTGTGTGTGTGTGTGTGTGCGTGCGTGCTTGCTTGCGTGCACGTTTCTGGGGTGCATGTGAAAGCACACATTTGATGTCCTGGAGATGGGGGGGCTGCTCCGGGAAGGAACTGAAGCCAACTTAAAAGGGTCGGCACTTGACAACCCCGACGAAGCTGATCAAACGCGAATGAGAACCAGACCATAGAGGAGGGGAGGAGGAGAGGAGCGAGGGAAGGTGGGCAAGAACCAATAAGAGGAAGAGAGAGAGAGCGAGAGGAAGAAAAATAGAGGG
>NC_085012.1:26993710-27021210 GCF_963854185.1 Sardina pilchardus
GATGTCTTGTGTCAGTAACTGTAGAGGGATATTTACGCATAGTAATCCACATCCCTGCCCGTGTGGACAAACAACTTCAAAGGGCTCATCAGTCCAGATGCTGATGTCGTAGAAAACACCCCAACCTTCCCTGCAGATGTTAGTTAGAAATTCCCATCAAAAGATGAAGTAATGACCATCGAGGTTTTCGTTATTTATCTTGCGCCGCCAATGGCCTCGCACTTCAACAAATGGTTAAGTAATGACCATCAAATGGCTATGAGCGAACTGCTAACAATAGCCAGCGCAAACAAATGTGTTTGTGGAGACACTGCCACATGTTAACACGAAGCTGGTATTGTCACTGTGAAAAGGGACAGTAGGTTACACTAAACTGCGCTTTTGTCTAAAACATAATGGACAGTTTTACTGTCAATTTTGTTTTCCGAGTAACCAACCCCGATTGCGCATGACTAGATGCTGTGAAGTCTACATGCATCACCCAGGAGAAACTTAACCTATCATGAGAGATGCTGGTTTTGATCTTTAAATACTGGGCGCGATAAAGTTAGTATACTACAACTCAACAGCCTTAGACAACCAGTATGGAGTTGTTCGTGAAATAACCTTCTCAAAATATCGCTTGCAGAATTTTCATGAGTTACCACTCCACAGTTGTCAAAACCGTGATAAAAATGTTACTCGTTGTTGACGTATAAAGTTGATTACTGCGCACGCTACAACTACTACACAATTTGTAAAAACGATAAATATAATGCAGAGAAAGAGAAAAAATAGTTAACGTTGTGAATCACACGACTTAGAGGGCATATGGTTACGAGAGTGAGCAGGATGCGAGGCTGAAGCAACAAGTTATCTCCGCTACACGCACTAAAATCAACCACAACGGATGTAGTCCACTCTTACGAGCTAAAACACTCCCTGTTGTCAATAATGCGTTATAAAATATCAACACGCTTGTGTAATAACTCCATTACAGCCATAAAAATGCATACAAAAGAAATATTGCAACTAAAGCGGCGGCTCAGCAAGAGAAGAAAACTACTGTAGATCGGACTTACCCTGAGCATGAGCGAAATAGTTGAAGTTGAGGGCTTGAAGAAAAATGATTATCTCAAAACACACATACATCTTATTGAAATCCTAAAGTGCATTGTGGAGTCAAACACAAATGAAACACTGCCGCTTTGACAAGCTCCATGAGACCATCGCTTGCGGGTAGGCTACATCAGTATTTGTAGCTCTCGTCCATGGTCCATACGCACACAGGCCGCACAGAGGAGATGGGAACTGGACCCTCGCCACTCCTCCGACTGAGCATGTGCAGACCGGAAAAAACGCCCGTTCTCCGGTGGCTAGAGGGTTGGGTTAACGGGGACTTGAGAAAGCAGGGAATTTGTCGGCTACAGTTTTGAATGCAAAGGGTGGGGTTACTTTAAATCTTCATCAGGTCGCACTTATCTTATAGTTAACCAGCAGAAAGGTATTTTGCACACTGGAGCAGACTTAAAAGTTCCATGTAACTTGTTTTTATCGTACAAAGATAGCAGCGTGTTGGCTTGAAAAAAAAAAAAAAACTCTTTGGAAAAGAAGAGAAAACACATGAAGGCACAGACCAGCAGCCACCCCTGTCGTTGAGATGTGGCACTTTGAGATACCACAAAATGTTGATGATTTATCAAGTTTGATCTCTGGTGTATTAGCAGTAGGTTATGTAGCAACTAAATAAACCAGAAATCAAGCTCATTGCGTAATTGTAAATGTGCCCTCCAACACCATACTAATATGTTTTTCTATATATTTTTTCCTATAAAAGTCACCAGAAAAATATCATCCACAGAGTTTATTTCATCTCAGTGGATGTCAATAGAAGAAGGATGTCACTGTAGGAGACACTCAAAAGATAATTGTTACATGCTTGCAACCCACATGTTATATGTAACGACTCCAACTGAGAGTAGACACATGAGAAAGGCTCCGTGAGGCCTGCCCCTGGTCCAACAAAGATCCACTCTCAGATGGATCACCACCTCAGCCCGCTGTGCTCAGGAACAGGAGCCAAGAGGCTGGGGCAGCCCTTGAGCTCCATTCCTAGGCTGGGTAAACCCTGCCTGACCTGTCGGAGAATTTGGATTTCGTCCGGAAGCTCAGGCTGGATACCTGCACATGTATCTCCCCTGCTTCCTGTCCACAAGCTTTGGTTCCAATCACAAACTAGTTTATTCAAAAGACACACCAGGTTGTTGGTTTGATTGGTTGAAGGACTATCCAAGCGTACGGAGTCCTTTGAACGATGCCCATTGATCATGCCTCTTGTGCTGTGCAGTAGAAATAAAGCACAGACTCCCCATACTATGTTTAATCTAAAAATATTAAGCTTAGTATGGTGATAGCCAGACTACTCCACTTTCTGAATAAAACGAAATGTCTGAAATATTGATTTTTTTTTTTTTTTTGGGGGGGGGGGGGGGTGGGGGGCAATGGTCAGGACGACAGTAAGAGAAACACTATAATTTTGGCTGAAACATGATGGGGGTATCTGACACGCACAAGTGTCAAGGTGTCATTGGCAGAAAAGCAAGCAGGCGTGTCGTATAGGCTGAGTTATCAGGGTTGTCTACCAATGCATAACCCAAAAAGGCTGTTGTAAAACATTTTAATAGTCCATCTGCCCTTCAGCATATGCATGTTTGCCCCTTTTTGTGATTTGTAGATCAGCTATGGCACAAGAAGAATAAGCAGGCAAAATAACTAGCCACGTAAACTGCAACTAGGCCTACAACTGGTAACATGACCAGGCTTTCAAATGTGGACTCTGTGAAAAACATAATATGTATACTGTATGTGAATACCTATGATAAGCCATCATTTTCTATGTGTATGTGAGGGTCAATGAAATGTAGGATCGCCACTGATGAGGGGCCCCTTAAAATCAAATCAAATTTTACAAATCGTGAAAGTGTCGAAATCAAGATTCTTCACTTGATAGTGGCATTGATATCAATAATTCAAACAATAATTTTGGTATCCAGGAATTGGGGGTGGGTCCTCACCAAAGCTGAGACCAGACCTATACACGCCTCCCCAACACCAGCACCAGTATGTAGCAGGGTGAGCTACTCCAAGATCCAGAGGATGCAGATTCGGAATCAGTGTCATAATAAGGTGATGTGATTCTTCAGACGAATCTCTCTCTCACAGTCTGGATGGTGATTACAAATCTAGTGTTTAAGTAACGTTGTATGTGGGTGATATGGGTGATGACTCATGGGGGTCATTAAAGCCTTAAAGAATGTGGTGCTAAGCTATAAATCACAGCTCTCTCCCATGATCCATTGCTCTCTGTGTTCTCTGTCAGCTGTGACACAAACAGTTCACATCAAAATCTGGTATGTGTTAACTGACAAAAACAAACCTATATTATCCCATGTCTAAGACCTTCAGCAAGATGTACATGTACATTCTTGAATTTCCCCTTGGGGACCAATAAAGTATCTATCTACAGTATCTATCTATGTGTTGCCATTGTGGTGCGTCTCCAGAGGGACAAATCCAAATGCTAAGGCATATACAGTACAAGTACATCCACTCTCACGTAGATGCACAGATGAGGAACATAAACACCCTTAAATTCTAGGGTTGTTAAAGTTGAGTAGGTGCAATGCTGAAGGAATGGCAGACGGTTGCAGCATTAATTACAGGTAATATACAAGGCAAGAGCAACTGGATGAGAATGACATCAGCATGTTTCAAAATGAAACTGGAGCCAACATCTTTAAAGTGTTTCTTAAACACTCATAATCAAAAGTCTATGTGCAATAATTATGCCTAATGGTGCGTAGATGGGCTGTGTCACTGTTTTGTAACAAGGCTCTTTAACCCCCCTGTGTGATTCGGGTGGCCCCCCCTGACCTCCCGGGGCCCCCGGCCCTCAGTGACTTCATGGGGAACAAGACAAGGGCACAAGAAGAGCACGGCAGAGCACAATGGCGGCCCCCACGGCTAACATCCCCTAAGCTACAGGCTGAACACACCACCTCTGACCCCGGCACTGCATTTTTCTATAGGGGGCCAGCCTTAGAATGGAGCTCAAATGGACTGCTCCAGTGATGGACAGCTCCGATATGGAGACACAGGAAGTAGGGGAAACAGAGCAAACTCTGTGAAAAGGAAAGCCCTTGATTTCTGCGGTTTTTTTCTCATGCCTTTTCCCTTCTTGTACAAAATAAAAAAAGCATTGTGCATGTTTTATAAACCTAATATTGATCTAAATTGCAAATATTTGTTTACTCATGTGGCACTTCTTACAAGTAATAACTTAAAATATTTATATGCTTTGGTTTTCTGTTTTCAAAAAGACATGAGAAAATGTGTTGGGAGACATTAAGTCATTTAGGCATGTGACTTGGGTTGTTTGTAATGGATGCTTTGAAGTAAACCCCAAGAAAACCAAACAAAAAGCAGTGTGTACATAAATATCATTTGCAACAGAATCACGTCTCATTAAATTTCACAGGCTGAGCCGAAAGGGGCTTTCAAACTCTCAGACAGAAATGAAAGCATGGCCTTTGTGCTGGCTGAGAGGATGCTTTGGCTGAATCACACAATGCAAACAGGACTCCACTGGCCCTGAGTGCACACAGGTCAGCCCCGGAACCGGTTTAGGTTTTAGAGTGGACCGTAGAGTTTAAAGCAACACAGTAGTAGTTTTTTGCATCTTAAAATAATCAAATATTTCCAAAATCATTTCAGTGGTTCATCAACTTGCAACAGGGTGAACGGCACTTCTGCAGTCGCTTCGCGGCCCTCTATTGGCTATAACCACACTATGTAAATTGACCAGATCAGGTATCGGATCTGTAGTTCGATGGAATGACACATAAGAAACTACAAATTTGACTTGCTTTGATGTCACAATAAATCAGACTTTCATAAAATCATGCTACCTTGTCTGTGGACATCGTTATTTGCTGGATAAACAAATAGCGTGTGTGACAGAGGAAAAGTGCTTTAGTGTTGCTTTAAAGATATACATAGTAAGAAATAATAAAATACATAATAAATAAGATATTAATGAACATTTAAGTAAAATAGTAAAAAAAAAAAATTCCATTGTAAGAAGTTCACCAAATGAGAAGCCTTCAAAGACTGAGTTAAAAGAAAAAGCAACTCTCTCTATTACTTATCTCTCGTTGTGAGGAAATGCTTTCATACGTGTGGACCCAAAACTTTTATGTCTACACTGAATTTAAAGTGTCTCTCTGACCAAACCTTTGGACAGAATGACATTAAGCAATGCATTTTAAATTGTCATCCATTCAACAAAACAAATAAGAGCAAGATCTCTGTGAAAGCTCCAACAGAGCAGCCACATGAAAGAGAATAAAAATAGGAGTTCACACAAAAAGCTTTGGAGTTCACGAGTCAATTTATAAAGTTGTCATCAGTTCACTATGTTAGAGGTCTCACGTGGAAATGATCAATGTGTTATGATGATGCAGTACAGCTAAGTGAAAACTGCAATCATAACACAATAGCCCTCTATCTACCAATATGTCATCTAGTCTCTATCTACAGTATATATCTATCTATCTATCTATGTCATTTTATCTAATAAGCCTATATGTAAGACACAATGTATCGATCTATTGTTTGCACATCAGTCTGCAAAACTGGCTACTGTCTCTAGCTACTGTTAAACAGTGCATTAATTCTGAGTCCTACAGTATATGAATGCAGACGGACAGTGCATGTGCTCAGATCAGTGTGTGGAATCTCAGAGGTGGGTGAGGTGGCGGGAGAGGGAGTTCATTAGTGATCAATCACGACTGGTCGGCGGAGAGGGCCCTTTGATGTTGGCGAAACAGCCTCATTGATTACAGACAGAGGACATGGGCTAAAAGTGCAGCAGAGAGTCAACAACTGGACTACAACAACCTCACTATACAATAGAGTATGTGTGTGTGTGTGTGTGTGTGTGTGTGTGTGTATGTGTGTGTGTGAGTGAGAGAGAGAGAGACAAAAACATTTCACTTAAATTACATATTCCATGAATGTACATTTTTCTGTATGTGAAAGATTTATGTGTGTGTTTGTGTGCGTATGCATGGGTGTGTGTGCGTGCACAGTATGTGTGTGTGTGCGTGCATGCGTGTGTGTGTGTGGGTGAGTGTGTTTACATAGGACATGTTCACTGCCTTGATGACTAAGTCTCGGTCATGACCCATCATGACTAATCTATTGCCTAAGCCATTGCACATCAAATCCACTTTTACAATGCCTATGTATGTTGTGTCCAACTATGGAACAGTCCTTGACCACATAACCATGTGTTTACAAAGGAGAATCGCTACAATGTTACTCATGACTGGGCTTTTACAGCTTTGAATCAAGGCATAGCTATGCTGGAGAAATAGTTGGTTAAAATGGCAAAAGAATGCCTAAAACCATTTCTGGAAAATGCATACAATGACAGTGGTGAGATCCCAATCTATTCACCTATTTTGAGGCCCTAGCCTAGTATCTCTGTCCAAGAATCTGATCAAAACTGCTAGCACCTTCAGAAAAGGTGAGATTTCAGAGGGATGGATGTATGATGATATTCTAAAATTACAATACATTACTTTAAAATGTGAATTATTATATTGTTGTTTTAGCGTTAAACATGATACTTATCACGTGCAACTATCGATCAAGAGATACGACTTAAAAGCTAAAATAGCTTCACAACTGGCAAGTGAAAGGTCCAAGGAGGTAATGTGTCCTCTGAAAATGACTAGATATATAGATAGATAGATACTTTATTGATCCCCAAGAGGAAATTTAAGACTATTGTAAACCACTTTACATTTTCTCTGGATTGTCCAGCATCTAAACCAGGTTTGTCTGTCAGAATAGTGGATTTTTTAAGAGTAGTCTCATGACGCCAGGGCAGCCTGTTGCACCTTTAAGCAGAGAAATCATAGGTGTGCACAGCTGCTAACCTCTCGCGGGTAGCGGGGGAGATGTGTGCCAGACGACTGTTTGAAGTCTGCGGCCACGGAAAGCCCTTTGAGCACGCCAGAGCTACGAGATTAAGTCGCATTTAATTAGTCACAGCGTGGCGGAGCAAACGCACACAGCCCCGCTCTCTGCCGCACCTACTTCTGAGTGCCGCTCCTTCACATCCTGCGCCTGCATCGGCTGTAATCACGGCACGTGTTTTAACGCACCCCGATTCTTTTTCAAGTGGTGGGCTCGCCGAGGCTGCTTTGAAAGGGAACACAAACCAGGAGGAAACGGACTAACTTCCCCCGAATGTGGCTCGCACATGTCGCCCCAATAATCAGCCACAGGATGGGGTCCACCGCTTATATAAAGTCACGGCTATATTTAGACAAGGACCACGCATCATGAAACGACTCCGTAACCTTCATTTACCCGTGACCGCACTTAAATATGTCCCGTAATCATAGGCCTCCGTCCTAATGACAACACACAGTGGTGTGCTTTGACTGGATGGACGTGCACAACACAAACACACACATACACACATGTATGTGCATACACACTCACACATGCGCATGCATACACACTCACACACACACACAGGCACAGGCACACACACACACACACACACACACACACACACACACTGAACTCCACATTTGGTGCAAAATACTACAGTGTATCATTATCAACATCAGCTGCTAAACAGAGACTGAAAACAAAGCAGCTAACCAAGGATACTAGATCCAGGAACTGGATTAAAACTACATGCGGTACAAAATATCAGTTCTGCACATTGCCTCCACACAAATAAATGAGGCTTGTGAACTTGTCTGTATCTCCTATTTGCTATTTGTGCAATTTATATGCATATACTACTCTTGCAGCTCATGTGTAGGCCTATAGAAATGAGTGTGTGCTTGTGTGAATTTGCTTTTGTGTATAAGAGTATGTGTGTTTGTGTGTTTGTGTGTGTGTGTGTTTATGTGTGTGTGCATGTCTGAGCATGTGGATTTGTGTGTGTGTGTGTGTGTGTGTGTGTGTGTGTGTGTGTGTATGTGCGTGCGTGTGTGCGTGCATGCGTGCGTGCATGGGTGTGCATGTGTGTGTGTGTGTGTGTGTGTGTGTGTGTGTGTGTGTGTGCATGGGTCTGCATTCACAGCACCTTCTGTTGACCTGGCTATACAGTAGCTTAAACAGTCAGTTAAACATGACTAAGGAAGACACATGACCTCATGACTTAGTGCACAAGTGTCAGACCACTGCTACACAAGTAGCAGCATTTGGAACAGGACACCCCAAGTTTAGAGGAGGGGATATGTGCATATGGAAAAGACCACAAGTGGCTCTTATTTAGGGAGAATCCAGTGAAAGAATCATTTGAGCTAATGCTCAATCAAATAAAAACTCAGAGACCTCTGAAAAACAAACATACTGTACAGACACTTTCCGGAGATGTAGTCTGTTGTTTTTATCAGCATGGATTTGATGGACCGCTCTGAACCTAATGTTGAACTAGGCCTACATGTCGCGTGCATGACCCTAAATGACCGCTATGCTAGCTGTGCTAACGGTGGTCAGAATAAGCAGGTGATTTAAAGTTCCCCAGAGATATATAGGATGAGACTGGCACAAACCTACATCCATTTTACATCCATTTCAGTACAGGTGGGCTTAGAGCCATTTTAAATCAGGCTGTTTCTGCCACCATCATCAAACCAACCCACACATCAAGTTGCCATCTCTCTAACCACCTCACTGTAGGGAACGGCACCATAAAAACAATCCATGACATTTTTCTGAAATGAAAACATGATGAGATTAAAGGAGACGGCTTTGGCTTTGGCAGCCCTGGCTTTCTCTCCACAAGCAGAGCAAACCCATATGAGGAGGTGTGGGGTCAAACAGTAAGTGTGATGTGGTTGCTGTTGTCGTGAAACCACAGTGCCAGCCTCCAGGGTGGCAGACCTTGCCCAGCAAGGCACGGTTCGGAAAACAAAGCCATACTAGCCCTCAGAGGCTGTTTTATAGGCCCTCTCGGAGTGGCGCTGAGATCCACTGAAGTTTAAGGATCAGTCGGCATCGGCGGCGGCGTTGACGACTGGCATGACTGGCAGCCATTAGCGTCATGATCTGTGTCCAAGACTGGCATGGATGGTGTTTAAAATGCGGCCTCCATGTTTACGAGTGGGCACAACATGCGATGTACTCTTAAAGCTGGTTACCCAGCGATGTGTCAGGCCAAACAGTCACCCTCTGGCATCTTCAGGGACTTCATCACTTCATTCGCATGGAAAGTGTGATGCGTCATGGTACAGTGCCCTTAAGTGACGCTTTACAGGCCATTTATTCACACCAACACATCATGAATTTCAGTATGAATAAAATATGTGCAAACATTCAATATCAATCTAGGTTTAAGATTGAGGTTAATTAAAGTTTACATTTACTGAATAAATTAAGTAATGAATTTATTCCTAACTGTCAGATATTCCGTATAACATATTTGCTCAATGCAAACTACCAGCATTTGATGCTAATGGACCTTTGATGTAATGTGTTGTCATGAGGACAAATGTCCAAGAACAACCAGATTGTCTTGGATGATGGAAAACACAGGGTCCTTGTAATAGTTACCATTAAATACTATGTAACACAATGATTATCAATGGGCTACAGCACACCTTTGAACAGCTTTGAAAATGTCATATTAAACTATGAGCCTATAAAATGTAACAAGGGAGGTGTAATGTCCAGAAAGACTATTCTTTCCATTGTAATGGGCCAAAACAGGAATAACTACATGTATCGAAGAACAGAAGGCATGACTGCAGAGGCAGTCGTAGGGTAGTGGACAAGGAGCTGGGCTACAGTAGCATGCCGTAGCCAGAAAAATTTTCCATTCCTGGCTGTCACGGCTGTGCTCTCTGAGTTGCTCCAGAGAGACTGGACCGTGTGATACAGTAATTGACGTATGGAAGTCGCTTTGGATAAAAGTGTCACATGCCATGAATAAGTAAGTAAGTAGCTATAAGAACGCAATCTAAAACTCTCACTAAACTCACTGCTCATGTAAAACTGCTGTGACAGGATCCACGGTGAGACCAGACCGTCAACACAATAAAACTGTGCTCAGGTTAAACACTGGAAAATGCATTATCTAAGTATCTGTGGAAAACTGTGAGAGGAGTCAGATGTCTGGAAAAAAACATTTATTCAACAGGCACCAGTTCATGTATAAAACACAATCTCCCTCTCATATGTTGTTAAATACTCTTTTGCATTAAAAAGTAACCTTTCTCTCTCTGAAGTTCATAATTTCTTGGGAGGAATATTTCTAACAAATGCAGTCATGTCATTTAATTAAATAAAAAAAAGCTGATCTGATTTAATCAAAACCAATGCTGTACAAAACAAATCAACAAGAGGCAAAATGGACCACAGTCCATTTGAACGAGTGGAACTATAAATTACATAATTATCCTAAATCATTTGACATTCAGATTATGTGCGGTCACGGTATAAATAAAACATTGAAATTAAATTAAATACTGAGAGAAATCTTTGTTGCTCATAAAAAGATATTTCTGGATGTAAAAAGGCCTTTGTTGAGAAAAACAAACAGTAGAAAAAAAGTAAAACTACAGTGCATAGAAATGACTTTAGGGGGACTCCAAGCTGGTATTTCTCGTCAAGGGTGAAAGAACAGCACTCTCCGTTGAACTGTGAAGACAAAACCATGAACCGGGAGGCCAAAACAGAAAAAACAAAACAAAACAAAACATGAAACAAACCAAAATGCAACAAATGAGAGGAGCCCCCTTGACCTTGAGGACGGCGATCTATCATGAAGTCCAGGGGGCTGTTCCTGAATGCCAGACTCATAGCTGCATTTGAGGAGTTTCTTTCTCCACAGCCTGCTTTTCTGTAGCACCATCTCAACAGTTGACACACACGCTGAGGAGAGAGCTGGGGTTGTGACGTGACGTCATAGGTCATGGGGTCATAGGTCGTGGTATCATGGCAATCAGTACATTTACATATATTTACACCTTTGTCCAGAGCGCTTGGAGCTGTAGTCAGTGGCCAATGGCGATGATGATGATGATGATGATGATGGTGATGATAATGGTGAAAAAGGTGGCGAGTGATATGTTGGTGGATGGCGTGTGAGCATGTCTGTGTGTGTGTGTGTGTGTGTGTGTGTGTGTGTGTGAGTTAGTTAGGATCTGTGTGAACTGAGCGGGCTCCTGTAGTAGTAAGCGTAGGCGCGCGCTCCTCTGCGGACCTCCTGGTAGGAGCTGGGCTCCGGGCTGCTCTCCACGCACAGCACCACAAACTGGTTGGAGCAGCTGCGGCTCTGCTGGTTCAGGAGCCCCGTGTAGAGGAAGGAGGCCTGGCCCACGATGGCCATGTCGCCCGCCCGCCACGACTCGCAGTTCTTCTCCTGCAGACGCCGGCCCTGAGAAGATGAGCCATGCCAGATGGCCTTCTGGGGCCTACAGAGGACACACACACACACACAGAAAGCAAAAAAGCTAATATGAATAAACTATGTGTATGTAAAAAAGTGTACAAATGTCTATAGAGATGTAAATAGTATATAAACTATACAGTACAGTAATATTACTGGGATGAGACCACAACATCATAATATTTACAGGAGAGTGATACCCTTCTACCTGCTTTTTCAAACTTCTGAAGTGTTTGCTTTGTGTGAGTGTGTATGTTGTGATTGTAGCTGTCGAATTCTGCTAAGAACACCAGAAGTAAGGCTTGACTGAGAGTTCATGAAAGAACTTCCATCGCTTGCTCTTCACTCTGAAACATGAGTCACCCACGGCGACCGTGGAAAAAAAAAGAGCTCACAAACAGCTCGAAAAAACAACTTGTAAACCGCAATTGCTGGTCTGCTGTCTCCGAACTCAACCAGAGCATCGAACTCCGCGGCTAAATTTAACCGGCCCGCAATCGAAATAGAAATAAACAGAGCAGCGGCAAAAAGGTGAGGGCGGCACAAACTGGGAGCCGCGTCGCAGAACACGCCGCTGGACGGAGGTGGCATGTCCGAAGCGCCTGTGGCTCATGTGACTGGGGATTTTGGTGGGAAAGCCTCTTTATAGAGCGTGCTTGTTTTCCTTTGCGATGGAAGCATTTTTAGGACAGCGTTTCTTCGCGAGGCCGTGGTCAGCTAAGGTTGGGACGACGCAGTAAAAGGCAGACGATGACAGACGGGTGAAACAACAGCGTGCTTTTCCAGGGAAGGACTGCAGGACTTAGGCCTGAGCACACTCAAAGTCAGAGCCGTTCAGTCTCCTACAGCTCAGAATATAATATGTTTATGTTCATGGTGCAAGAGTGAACCTAACATCTAAGTCAGCACACATTATACCATTTTTGAGATGAGCTCTGAAACTAATCTCATGTGCTTTTGAAACATTAGCTCAGAAATTGTTTGGTCTGACATTTAAACAATAACATTCACATAGAGAACTATGAGAGTTCAGTCTGTTTCATTATCCTGGACAATATCAGCTCATCAAACAGACAACAACATAAGACAGTTATTCATTGTGGTGCAATTACACAACTTTTGGGAGGGTGGACAGAACTGGTTCTTTTACCTCAATGGTCAGTGCTGTATAAATTGTTTCACGTTCATGTAAAACTTGAGGCACAAGAAACTTAAGTGAACTTACACAATATCTTTGGGCTTCTCAAACTATTATTGTAAGGGCACTAAATCTATGACCGTGATATTGCTGGGGCCTACCAGAGGTCTTTTAGAACCTTGAGAGTTTCCACTAAGTTCTAAAACCTTAGCAGGCAGATGGGCCATACGCACCAGAAGGGGTCACTCATGACGTCCCGTCCGTCAAACGAGAAGAGTGGGATCCCCCGCGGAAGAGCGCTGCTCTTGGTGAAGATGTGCTCGTAGTTATCAAACAGGACTTCTCCCTAGAGCAGAGGGAACACACGCAGGGCAGCATGAGCATGGAAGCAAACACACACACACACACACACACACACACACACACACACACATGCATACATACACACATATACACACACACACACACACTCTCTCTCTCACACACACACACACACATGCACGCACACACACAGACATACACACACACACACACACAAACACACACACACACACACACACACACACACACACACCCACACACACACAGACACACACACACCTGTTGTTGATATGTAAACTAAATGGCCCAATCAAGTTATACTCCTCCCTTCTCCACTCTTGAAGCAACATGTCCATTGGCTTGGAGCAGTGTATGACTCGGTCCAAGCCAGGACTGTTTACAAACTCCAAACTTTAAAACCACACACACAGAAGAGGCCTTTCGAGGAGCGATACGTTGAGTTTGACAAAAGGTGTACTGTGCTTGAACCACAGCCAGCACCTCTCTCACACAAACATCCATGAAGGCAAGGCAGGCATATGTCAAAACACATCAGCACTGGCTTAGGGCTGTCACAGTG
Organism: Sardina pilchardus; assembly: GCF_963854185.1. NCBI lineage: Eukaryota > Metazoa > Chordata > Actinopteri > Clupeiformes > Clupeidae > Sardina > Sardina pilchardus. Next base: position 27,007,211 of record NC_085012.1, read on the forward strand.
AAAACATATGGTGAACGTAAAATGTAGGGTAAGGTCCAAAATAACATATCAACATGATATTCTACAAATAGGCACATCCCATGGTAGATTTCACAGTGGAATGAAGACTAGAAATTATGCAGCTCACATACAAACCAAGGCTACTGAGCAAAGAGGCTATACAAAAAAACCCTGCACTTTGTCTATATGTACATTCATGTATGATAAATGAGGCCTTCATTTTAAGACTATTCCACTAGAGAATGGCTCAGTGCAACCCCGTAGGGTATTGCTAGAACATCCCGATTTTCACAAGGAAATATTTATCTGACAGTATACTAGAATACCAGAAATAATATATTTTTTTTATACTTATGACCAACTTATGCCCTTCACAGTAATTGGAATAAAACCATAGCAACAGTTCTAACTGGGTTGCAGCTGTCGACTCTGATGTAAACTACGTAGAAGTGTCTAACTGTCAGAGAGCCACATCTTTGACCAGACCTTGAACTTCACCAGTTTAACAGACTGTTCTGTCTCCCGGTGTTCAGCAACACCAGCTTATCTCGCATAGCACTTGATGGAGTTCAAGTGCCCAGTGAGAAAGAAACAGAGGTTCAACCGGCGGCCATCTCAAGGCCCTGACAGACACAAAGCTGGGCTCAGTACAAAAAACAGCATTACAGCACACCATAGTGAAACAATATCAAACTGTGACCTCGGTATGCTGTACCGCACCTGCACTTCGACCCCAACAGACAACACACTGCTGTGCTACTCTGTGAGTTAGCCTCCTCTGCCCATGAGAGCACGGCTCTTGTGCTCTTACCCTGAGGTTGACGATGGGCAGGGTGCGTCGGTACTGGGTGTGAATGAGGTCCGCCAGGTCCTGGAGATGGTTGGACAGGAAGGCCCGGTACTGGTCTCGGATGCCCATGGCCTGGGCCTGGGCTCTGCAGGCTTGGTCGGCGGCGGTCAGTGAACCAATGTTACCGGTGAGGGGGGTGTTCAGAGCCACTAGTTTGAGCTGTAGGAAGAAGAAGAAAAGTGTGTGTGTGTGTGTGTGTGTGTGTATGTGTGTGTGTGTGTGTGTATGTATATGTGGCAGGGCAGGGGTGTGGTATGTGTGTGTGGTAGGAGGATTTGTGTGTGTAATGAGTATTGATGTGTGTGGGGTACAGAGTACAGGGTACGGTAAGTGTGTGTGTGTGTGTGTGTGTGTGTGTGTGTGTGTGAGGGCGTGTGCATATATGAGGGTGTGTGTTCAAGGGGTGTGGTAAGTGTTTGGCGGTAAGAGGGTGATGTGTTGTTTGTGTACATGGAAAAGAGAATAAAGAACATATAATTAGTACACACAAATACAGTATGCATTAAGCCTATCACTTGTCTATGAAACAACAAAATACCTAACTACTAAAACTAGCTTAGAGCAGACCTCTGCGACTGCCTCAATTTCTTCTAATTGGGTTCACAGATACAGTGTGTGTGTGTGTGTGTGTGTGTGTGTGTGTGTTATATCAAATAATTGTCAATATTCACACACCACTGTCACTCCACACTACTGCCCTTCATCTAACTGTACAGCTTATTCCACATCCCTCTCAATAGCACCAAACGTACTGTATATATCAGACCTCCTTCTCTGCATTACTATGGCACCTATACTACTAAAAGTACAGCAGACCTCCAGGCTGGCCCTTGGCATGTCTGAGTGGACACAGTGTGTTAGAGAGAGCACACTGATGGCTCCTGAGGGCTGAGTGGTCAGCGTGTTAGAGAGAGCAGTGAGTGGACAGCGTGTTAGAGAGCAGTGAGTGGACAGTGTGTTAGAGAGAGCAGTGAGTGGACAGCGTGTTAGAGAGCAGTGAGTGGACAGTGTGTTAGAGAGCAGTGAGTGGACAGTGTGTTAGAGAGAGCAGTGAGTGGACAGTGTGTTAGAGAGAGCAGTGAGTGGACAGTGTGTTAGAGCACACACTGACGGCTCCTGAGGTCTGAGGCCCAGGGCTGCTGCGGGGCCTGGGATGGCCTGGGCCGGGAGGATGGGCCGGGAGGGACAGACGGGTAATTTAGTCTAAAATGAGCGGCCAGGCCACCGCAGAAAAATCACATTCTGACTCCTGTTCATCTTGAGGCTTGGCCCGAGACAAGCCAATGACTTTTTTCCTACACTTCTTTCTGTCTTTTTTTTTTTTTTTTTCCTGTGCTAAAATTCAAGGGTTTTCACCAAGTCATAACAAAGATTGAATTTCAGGGCTTTTTTGGGGTTGTGAGGTTATGGGTCAGATTCTTGAGAAATTCCAGCGTTATGGACATTTCATTCACGGCAAAACAGCAAGCAAACAAAAACTATGTGAACTGTACCAACAGGCAACAACTATAACACGCACCGTCAGATTCAATCTAAATCAAATGGAGACTTCAAACAGGCTGTGTGACTTAATTAAAGCATTATGGATTATAAACCGATGCAAGTATTGGATACCAAAATCAACTCTTAGCTTTCAACAGATTTTCTCATAAAAACAACTAATTTACTTGAGTTATTGACTAAGAATATTTTCTAAATTACTTAAATGACAATTTCTACTTTCTGTGTCACTGCAAAACAAACATAAATACAAATCTACATAATACACACACTTCTATGTACTGTCTGCTAGTATGTTTGTGTGTGCTTTTTTTGGGGGGGGGGGGCTAAAAGTATTATTTTCATTTATGCCTTTCATGCAATAATTAGTGTGATATAAAGTGTTAAGTTTAGCATCTTTTCTATGGGTCACAGTTATCGCCCCAGTAACACGAATGAACCCCATAACATTTGAAATGGCTCCAACCCCCTGAGCATTCCCTAAATGCTGCCACCCCTCAAACCCAAAATACCGCTGGATGGCCTTTACTGTCTCTCTCACAAGACCAGAACTAATTCAGTATTCACCAATCCAATGGGCTGAGGCTTCTGTGGCAGAGCACGAGTGAGAGAAGAGGAGAGGTGAGGGGAGGGGAGAAAGGTGAGGGAATGGGAGAGGGTGCTGGAGGAGAGGAGAGAAGGAACAGAGAAGAGGGAGGAGAGAGGAGAGGAGAGAGGGGAGAGGAGAGACTGGAGGTGAGAGTGGAAAGTGGGGCGAAGAGAGCGAGGAGAGAGGAGAGTGGGGAATGGGGTGAAGAGAGAGAGAGGAGAGAGGGGAGAACAATGTGTTGTTGTGCTACAGGACTCACCGCCTGGCCCTCGTAGATCTGGGGCACGCTGCTGCTCAAGCCGGGACTCTGGGGCCGGGGACGAGCCTACAGGGACAGCAGAGGATGGCCTCATTACACACGAGCCACACACACACACACACACACACACACACACACACACACACACACACACACACACACACACACACACACACACACACACACACACACATATGCATATGTATGCATGCATGCATGCACACAACCACACATACACACACACTCACATGCACATAGGCAGTCACACATACTGTAGACATATACATACATATATACAAACATACACACACACACACACACACACTGAGTCACACTGAGACACAGAAAGTGAGCAAAAACAAAGTATCTTACTGCAGTTGAAACTCAAGGATCAAGGGGTGCTATTATTTTTATGATAAACATTCTGATAAAAAAGTGAAATGGTATAGCATATCTAATGGTGTGACAGAAGATAAAATAGCATAGTGAGTTTGACATTGATGTAGCCTTATTATCATCTTTAAAAACATCAAAACCCGAGGCAAAACAAAAGCGCTGAGTTTATTTAATGAAGTGTGAAATGTATGCTAATACTACGGGTTGGTACCACAGTGCATTAGAGCCTCATCTGCAATTCAAATCCAAATTACATTTTCATGTCTCCCTAAAAGGTTTATCCCTGTGTGTGTGTGTGTGTGTGTGTGTGTGTGTGTGTGTGTGTGTGTAGGACTGTGAGCCAAAGACGTGGAGGGGATGTAGTGGGTTGAGTATTCCCCTAATTAAAAACGAAACAAAGAAAAAACTGACTGTTGTTTCCACTGTCCCAATATCAGAATGCAGACTTGTGTGTGTGTGTGCGCTTATGCTTGCTTACATACTGCATGTGTTTTGAGTATATACTGTATGTGTGTATGTGTGTATGTGTGTATGTGTGTGTGTGTGTTTGAGCACACCCGTGTGCCCATACGCATGTGTAGCTCCGCATGTAAAGCCGGTGGGTAAGAGTGTAATCCAGTTTAGCCTGTGACGGCCGAGCTCACCTCGTCTTGTGGGACAATAAGGGGAGACTGGGCTTCCAGCAGCTTCCCCAGCTGAGAGGAGACAAGAGAGGCTGCATCAGTGCAGGGCCAACACACAAAACCCTCTTCAGCCCACACAGCCCCATGGCCCAGCGGCAGGCATGAACCCTAAGCCTGAACAAGCACACTATGGCAGCACAGGGCCTTGAGGTAATAATGTCTTATTTGTCTATGCGGTAATGGTAAGATATCAATCTTTCCTCTATCCTCCTTCAATCTCAGTACTCGCTCAGTATCCACAATATTACAATTTGTACAAATTTGTCACGCTTTACAGTAATACCTTCTATTATAAACTAGCAAACATTCAGTGGTACTGAGACAACTATTGTTTTTGAAGGACAGTATCTTTATAACAAACATACAGTACATATAAATCTAATAAATGTCTGTTATTATATGTTCTGTTATTATATGTTCATCTCTATCCCCGAGCATGGCAACTGTACAGGAATAAAGATAGCAGTGCTTCCAACAATACAATGGCCAGAATGAGGCCAAGTCTGTCAGCAATTAACCTGCTTGACAACACATTATCTAAGTCTGAAAATGCATAACCTGTTCCCATAGAGATGGGCACTGGCAGTGATGGTAAATGTGTCTTATACTGTAGATGAATAAAATACTTTGTTGGACAAAGTTGTATCTATGTTATTCGCCATACTGTGCGTAAGCTATTTCATATGATGACATTCAGGAAACAACTCCTTGCTCGTCCTTTATCCTTCAAATGTACAGTGGGGAGAATAAGCATTTGAACCTATGCTAAAGTTGACTAAAAAGAGGAATATAAAATCACCCTTTGGAAATTGATGTTAATGCCTTAATAAAAAAAATAGTAAAAATCCAACCTTTAAGGACGCCAATTTTCTTTGTGAATGAGGAATGTTTCATGAATAAATAAATGTTCTTCCTTGAAATACAGGGTTCATAGGTATTTGACCCCTATGTTAAATTTCCATAGAAGCAGAAGATTTTTAAATTTTTTTTATTTTTAAAGGCCAGCTATTTCATGTCTCCAGGATACCATGCATCCTGATAAGTTTTCCTTGGCCTTTGGAATTCAAATAGCCCCACATCACCACATACCCTTCACCATATCTAGAGAATGGCATGGTGTTTTTTTTTACCAGTTAGCCTATTAGCCTGTTTGATTTGCATTGAGCTCAATGAGCATCAAACAGGCTAATAGGCTAACTGGAAAAATCGCCAGCAGATGTTTCACAGAGAGGACTGGTGGTCACCTGGATTTCTTTCCACCCTCCCGGAACCTTGAGGTACAGTCTGCCTGTGTCCGTCACAAAGTACATGGTGCCGTCGAGATCTAGGTAGGACCTCTGAGTCATGGACTGAAGACTGGGATACGTTTTCACCTGCAGCATAAACACCATTCTACAGTTAGAAATGTTTACAGGATATTTCTCATGCATCTCAAATGAGGTTGCCATCCTGGCTCCCTATAAATGTTTTAGGTGTGGACAGTCTTTTTAGCCAATTCATAATAAGTCAATATGAGGGGGCATATGCTCAAGTTCACTGAAAATGTTCATAAAACCTCAGTCATAAAACTTTCATAAACTTCAGCCGTTCTCTACATTTTTAAGATACTCCAACGCATACAGTCTTCTGTTTTGCTTTAACAGGAACAACACAGCCAGCTGCTGTTAAACCCTATCATTGAGTAGAAGCCCATTTTGCACAGGAGCAGGCATCTGCAGAGTGAGAGAACAGGTACAACTTCCACAGGCACAAACTTCTAAAGGGGCAGTCACTCTTGATAACAATGCAGCCGGTAAGTGAATGAAAAGGAAAATCCTTTGTCCAACAGCGGTCCACTGGGGGCTAAAGATAGACAACCCATTACATAAAAAGTACAGGTAGCAATAACAGGCCATTGGGACAGACAGCAAGGCCATACACACTTTACACTCCAATCTGATTGGCTACGATGGGATTCCAAGAACTTCTGCTTTATACAGATCTTTCATCAACCAACCAATTTTCACACATTTTGCTATTTTTAGATGGCCAACCAACACTGTAGCTGCACCGTGTGCTTTAACCCTTTGTGTGCTCTGTAGCTACTCACCCCAGTGGAGCCCCCTGAGACGCCAGGCGACCCCCGGGGACCTGGAGGACCAGGTGGTCCTGGGACAGCCATCGCTGAGGAGACACAACACACTCCTGTTACGGCTACCGCTAGGCTACTGATCTTTTCAGACAGAATGATAGACAAGACACACTAAAATGCTTTGATTTCATTGAAGGGCAATGAGCCAAGTCATGCAACTAGCAAAAGAAGCTAAAGTAATACCTAGCAAAATCATTTTGCTTAGTTAGCACAAGCAGGATCGTCATGGGGATTAATCAATGAGGAACACCACCATGCTGTAGGTGGGGCAGCGCAGTGCTTCCACACCACACAATAACATTAGCTCAAAGGCATCACTTGCTGCCTCTCTGCCGTGACAGAGAGGTGTCTCAGAAGACATGATTTTGGAGTGAAGGCATCTAGAATGATGGTTTTTGAACTGTTTTTTTGAGATAATGTTGACACTGGTATAATGTTAGCACACAGAAAGAACGTTAAACTAACTTAGTGAGCTGGAAGGCAAACATTGGAGCAGAATGTTTGTTTGCTGCCTAACTTATGTGAAATCACAGATTAGATCATGTTGACTGTAAAGTTATACTCTTACCTGAACCATAACCTGCGGGTCCACGAGGCCCTGGAGGTCCAGGGGGTCCAGTAGGTCCTTCTCTCCCATAACCAGGCACCCCAGGTGGGCCGGGAAGTCCAGGGTGTCCCCTGGAGCCCATAACAGACTCGCCCTTAGGCCCCTGTAAGAATTAGTAAATTTCATTAATGCCTGTGATCGACACTGACAATATCATTTCAGACTTAAATCATATTCTTTGATCTCATCTTTGATCTCATCTTTGATTCAGTCAGTATAACAAGTTTGGGTTTTGCATTTCAAGCAGAAAAAAATGTCTTTCTGGTTCACAGTATCTTTGGCTATGCACCAAACTCTCTTTATTTAACAAAATCAAGGTAAAAACTGCTTTCCATTTTAATGTCTATACACCCAATCCAGGGGGTGGACAGCCCACACAGCCACCAGGTAAAATAAGGGGAATAAGTCTTTAGCCATCACATGTAAGGGGATGTGAGCTTTCACTCCTTGTTTTGTCATTCTTTCCAGATTTGAATAATAGATGTAGAAGCACAAAGATGAAAGAGTTGAGGCCAACAGCAGTATGTAATCCTATTCATTATAAAGTTATGAAACTCAAATGATAACTCAGCTCAGGCACGGACTGCCCTCCAGACACCTGTCATAGCTGTCAACCAGGGTCAGGTTAGGATTAGCACTAGCATCGTTGCTAATTGCTGATAATATACGTTTGGCACAGAGAGAGAGGTGGTGGTGTGGGGGGGGGGGGGGGGGGGGCATCTCAGCCTTGGCCTAAGGAAGTCTCAATAATTAGCTTCACTGTTTTAGCTCGACACTAGTGTTCCCTTTCATCTCACAAATCAAAGTTTGGCAAGTGGGATCCATGTGAACTCTGATTACGTGCAAAGTTTCAGGGCCGAGTGAAAAAAAAAGTCTAAGAGTTGAGAGGAATAAATCTTCTTTGTGCCTATTTGTTTTAACAGCATTCGAGTTAAACAGAATGTTCTTGAGCCAAAGCGCTCGACATCAAAAGAGCACTATGTGAAAGAGATAAAGAGCAGAATAAGAGAGAGGGGGGGGGGGGGGGGGGGAGGGAGGGAGGGAGGGGTGCCAGAAAGATAATTTAATGGTAGACAAACTGGGAAAAGGAACAGAAGAGGTCCGATACCGACATTTTTGAAGGACACATAAATAAATGCTGAGAAAAAAACGAGAGAAATAGACGGGGAAACTGAAGGGAGGGCTTTAGTGAAAGAGAACTTAAATGAAAGAAAAAGAGAGATGGAAAGAAACGAACAGATTAGGAGGGAGATGTTAAAAGAAAAGAGGGAATACAAAAAAAAGAAAGACAGCTCTGTCGGGGAGAGAAGAGGGTTCGAAAGCAGAAAGACAGAAGAAAGAGAAGAAAGAGATGTGACGAAGAGTGACTGGATGGAGAGAGATTTGGGAGATTTGCGCGTAATTGCTAAAAGCCGAATAGCTGTAGGGAGAAAGAGAAAAGACAGTAAAAACAGAGGGATGAGAGAGAGATTAGGAGAAAAGAGAGTGGCGGAGAGAGAGACATGAAGAGATGGAGAAAGAGATAGAAGGTGTGTGCACGGCACATACTGTATATGAGTGTTTCTGTGTATGTGTGTTTGTGTGTCTGTGTTTGTGATTGAGTGTGTGTGTGTGTGTGTTAGGTAGTGGTCAGCGACTCACCACCAGTCCAGACCTCCCAGGATGGCCAGGTGGACCTCGCATCCCAGGGTCCCCTTTCTCCCCCTTTTCTCCACCATAGCCCAGATCACCTCTGTTTGGCTGCGCGCACACACACACACATACACACACACATGATTATAGTTACAAATATATATCGGTAAATATAACATACATTTCCACAAAAACATCATGATGGACGCAACATGAACACACACACACACACACACACACACACACACACACAAACTTCAAACGTAATGCAATCCACCACTGATAGACACACATGATAATGAAAGCCACAATCATAAACAAGCAAACATGAATACTTGCACAAGTGCACGCACAACCAAAAGTACACACACACACACACACACACACACACACCTCAAGAGCAAACAACATCAAAGAACTCCACTTTTTAATCTTACAACACTGACACAGAGAGGGCTGATGGCCCATTCGGATTACAGCAATACAGACACTCACCGAGAATCCCTTGGGAAGAATAGCGACTGCAAGAAAAGATAAACAGGCTACTTAGCTTAACAAAGTGCATTGGAGCTACAATATTGTTTGAGGTCTAGCAAAACACTTCAAAGCAAATGAGGTTTAATTGATTAATAGATTATTATATTGTAAACTATAGATTTGATCATGAAAATGATCTTGACAGTTTGTAAATACAATCTCGGTGTACTTTGTCTGATCCATGGAAACACATTTGTTTGTGGCTATGTGCATGAGTGGTCACTGGTCATCTTATCATATTCACAGTGTTTCTGAGTTCATGGCATGACACTTTTCAGTTGCTCACAAACCCACATCCAATTCACTTGTATACAAATGTCAGTGATGAATAATGCAAACACATGGCATTGGCATGTCTCACAGGTGTGCAATAAGGCTGGATGGGAGGGAATGACATACTTGCAGGAGCAGGTATTCCTGGTATACCGGCCATACCCCTGTCCCCTTTCTGTCCTTTGGCGCCACTGGACAGACAGGGGGCGCCCTCTATAGGACAGAGAAACAAACACTTTGAAGGAGTGGATTCCTTGCTGTACAAGAAACAAACTCAATTCCCATTCATAAGAAATATATCTTCAAATCAAACTCATTTAGGACTCAAAGTGTATCCTTCATCTGCTGCACAACGCACTTGAAAAATGACCTCTCCTGGATGCTATTTTGTGTACAGAGCTTTCACATTCTGAATTTTGAACTTGAGACCTTCTCGTTTCATCTGCTGTGATGCAGTTCTTTCCATTTGTTTGTGATTAAACTGGAGTAAGCCAACAACTTCTGGCACAACTTTCCATTTGTCGTATCTTATTTCACAAGCTTTCTCGCTGATGTTTTACCCCTTTAGCCTAACAAGTTCATTCTCATTCATTTTAAACTTATTTTCATATGTCAAAAATGATGATGCATGATGTTCTACAGAATGCAATTACAATGAATGCAATATGAATGAAAAGAAGAATATATAGAATATATCATTATTATTCATAACACCATGCCTTTCTCGCTCTGTTGAGGCCCTCTCTAATGCCTGTTATCAAGTTGGCAACAGTCTAGAATATACAGAAACGAAACAGAAATTCACAAACAAAAAGGATCAAATATTAACCCAGAACCTCCAGAATACAGAATATGCAATCTTATGCTCACCTGCATTAGAATCCCCATTCACCTAGACATCAAATAAAAACAAGAATTAGAGCAGTTTATATCACAGCCATGGTTTTAGGAAAAACAAACCACACAGCGCCGGCAACCAGCAGATTAGTGCGAGCATAATTTCAGCATAATTTCAGACGAAATTATGCAAATCGACTACAGATTTAATTTGGGGACTAGTCTAGCGGACAAAACGGGGGAGCATTGGGAAATCAAACTGCAGGAGTAAACACATGCATTTGCATTAAAGGGAAAACAGGATGTTTGGAGCGCAATACTGGCTACCCAACGCTGCGGGGAGCGGAGGGGAGGGGAGGGAGGGGAGCGAGGTGCAGCTCTAAAACTGAAGTGTTTCCTGTGGTGGTTTGTGTGTTTATGCAGCAATGAAGCTTCATCAAACATCTCTATGGGCAAACAACCCTGAGATAAACTGAGATAATAGATATCAAAGACATTGAAGTTCCTTTATTACAGTATCTTTTGTTTCTTGTTAAATCCTGAATATTTCAATTGGCTGGGTTTTCATCAGTTCTCTGATCAGTTTTATGCCACTGGTGTTGTGTATGGCAAATCGCCTCCCCGCAGTATAACTGGGTGCACTGGGACCCTGGTGAAGCCCCAGCTTCACTACAGACGGTGGCAGTTTGGCTGCGGGATGCTTATCATAAAACAGACCTGTGGATGTTTAGGGACGCCACCTGCGTTTGGTGGCAGCGTTCTGTCGTTCAGGCTGCCACAAACACAGAGCGGCCTTATAGGATGTCGTTAAGAGTTAATGAGAGCACCACACGACGACGCTTCACACAAACAAGTGGATGAAGACATGCACGAACGAACGTGGTCGTAAAACACATGGAAACATTCCACAAAACACACCACAAGCCATGATGAGTGATGCTATTTCAAGATGGCAGTGCATGGTTGTTCAGCGAAGATGAGGTAATGGTCACTGAAGTGTTCATGGCACAAGCTGTGTTGCCAACAAGTGTTGCCATTTAGCAACTGCGGACATCCACAAATAGCAGCTGTGCCCAGATCGGTAACTGTGCCAAATTCGTGCCAGAACTGCACCAAGGTCTGGTGCATTATGGGTAAATCCAGGAGACTAATTTGGGAATTATCATCACATTTTAGGCACAATGCTCGTGGCAGTCCTTTTATCCAGCACACACAGTGAATGTGTCTGGCTATTGATGCCTGCTGTGGATTATGCCTTTGATCTGTCCAATTTCAATTTGAAACACCGGCCACAAACACAACACAATCCACGGGCCTATTCAGACATGGTGCTGCGCTAACGTCATTAGCATTCCAGATGACTTCCTCCTTCATAGGCTGTGAATACAGGCGGCCATCTTGTATGTGAATGAATGAATGAAGAATGAACCCATGCCACACCGCAAGACATAACACATGCCAGTAGAACTACATCTAAAGTGACATGTTTGGGTGCTATACCACAAAACATGCATGTTATGCCCTCTAATGAGCTAAGTTCACACCTCTAACACATGACACAGACTAGGAGTGGGAGGGATGGGTGAGGTGAGGGGAGGAGAGGACTACCTGAGTGTTACGCACAGGTATATTTACGTGAGGACAAACACCTGTGTGCAAGATGCACTGTATGCTTCCAATCCAATCACTGGAGTGTGAGGTGAGTGTGATTGTCACAAGCAATCAGGGCGGCCCTGATCACAGAGTGATATAGAGTGATTGGGTCTGAAGGCTACAGCACAGTGCAGAGGCATGTCAGATAGAAGGTGACTCTGGGTCAGATCAGGGCCACATCAGGGCCACATCAGGCTAGATCTACGTAAGTCAGATCACAGTGCTCAAGAGTCACCAGGTATCTGGACATGCAGGGTGTTTGTTCTGGTGAAATATACACCCATAAGCCCACAACAACAGATGGAGATGAGAGTTAGGAGAGCACATGAGGGTAGATGGGGGTGAGGCTTGCAGCAGAGCTTTGGGCTGGCCTGCTCTCGCTCTCGGACACTTACGCCTTTTTTGCAGTGCGGTCGTGGGGGGACCGGAAACACTGTCTTCAGGGGGAAAAAATAAACAGTGTGAAGAAGAAGACAGTTGTGCGGACGGACAGTGTAGTAATCTCACTAACTCTACTGAAGACAGAGATGGAGGATAGTGTAGTCATCTCACTAACTCTACTGAAGACAGAGATGGAGGATAGTGTAGTCATCTCACTAACCCTACTAAAGACAGAGATGGAGGATAGTGTAGTCATCTCACTAACTCTACTGAAGACAGAGATGGAGGATAGTGTAGTCATCTCACTAACTCTACTGAAGACAGAGATGGAGGATAGTGTAGTCATCTCACTAACCCTACTAAAGACAGAGATGGAGGATAGTGTAGTCATCTCACTAACTCTACTGAAGACAGAGATGGAGGATAGTGTAGTCATCTCACTAACTCTACTGAAGACAGAGATGGAGGATAGTGTAGTCATCTCACTAACTCTACTGAAGACAAAGATGGAGGATACTGTAGTCATCTCACTAACTCTGAAGACAGAGATGGAGGATAGTGTAGTCATCTCACTAACTCTGAAGACAGAGATGGAGGATAGTGTAGTCATCTCACTAACTCTAAAGACAGAGATGGAGGATAGTGTAGTCATCTCACTAACTCTAAAGACAGAGATGGAAGGAGACCGGAGTAGAGAGAGAGAAGTAGAGAGAGCTAGGAGAGAGTGCAGGGGCTACAGGAGTGCTAAAGGCTAAAGGTGCTACTCACTCCTTTAGGGCAGTTGAACATCCCGGGTCGTCCTGGGGGCCCTGGAGGCCCTGGTGGGCCCTTAGTAGAGGGGTGGGGTGGGGGGGGGGGGGGGGGGGGCAGTGACAGGGACAAGAGGGAGAGACAAGTAAGCAGTTAATACACCCACAGGCATAGTCTTACAGTTCCATGTTTTTGGCTGATCAGGTTTTATGCATAAAGCTGACCCATAAAGCTGTTGAATGTGCGCATGGTCTTTACTAATATACTCTCTCTCCCAAGTCTCATTTGGCATACTGTTCTATGTTTATTCAGCCTACACTGTACACTCTTCTGGAGGCCTGCTGATGCCTTATGCCATAGATGGCCACACGGCAGAGCCCAATTAGTAAAGCAAGACTGAGTATCAACTAATGACACTTTGTGTTCTATTGGACCATATCAAGTACATGTGGGAACATAATTAATGACATGAATATGCATTCATACATGGATATCCCAGAGAGCTTTTTAATAGGTTTACTGCATAAACGCCTCAGTGTATTGGGCACAGAAATGGCAAAGATCTGCCACATTCACATCCGATCCGTGTCAGACCGAGTCCAAAGAGCCAAACTATGACCCGAGCCAAACCCATCTCACAGTGCTGAAGCAGTACTCCATTGACTCTTACTCAGAGGTTGCTGTTGGAACGAGCTGTTGTTGCCGTGTGCCAGTGGAGCCTACATGGGTTTTATAGGTTGTTTTCAAGTCCCTGATGATGAAAGCAGTTGTTTTTTCCTGCCAGGGTGTTTTTCTGGGCACGAGGCTGGCACAAGTAGGCCAGTAAAATCAACCAATAACACTCTGACTGGCATCTTTATGGGCGCAGGCAGAAATAACAGCGTGATGCCAGTCGGCTGGCAGATGGGCACTTCAAACAGGC
>NC_085012.1:27026210-27048710 GCF_963854185.1 Sardina pilchardus
CTTGAAATCAAATGCCAGCATTGCGCATGAGGGACCAATCATATTTTCTTATGACTTGGAACGCAAGAGACTGTGGAAACAAAGATTAACAGCAATTAACCTTCACAGGCCAATCATAGCAGTTACTCTGACAAGTATGCATGCCAGATTTGACCCAGTGTTTTTCACTACAAACACTGACAAAATCATTGGGGCTTATTCGACTGTTTGGGTTCCAGTGATTGTTCAACATAACTGCTCTCCTGGACTGTGGGGGTGAATCATAAACTCTGGGTGGTGAGTTTTGGGTGGGAAGTCATTTTGCCCAGTGAGATTTCACAGACTCCGGGTTTAAGGGGCTCCGAGAGAGAACAGCTCCACTTGGCTTGGACAAAGTGGATATATGGATAAGATTAACTTAGGCTCGTTTCATTTCATAATGTGCTGAGGTCATTGCATGACAAATATGATACCACCTGCTGTTAGGGGGCATGCATCTTTCTCTTTCTCTTGCTCTTTCCTCTCCCTTTCTCCCTTTCTCTCTCTTTCCTTCTCTCTCTCTCACACACACACACACACACACACACACACACACAGTCAACTATCAGTAAGCCAACCCTGACATTGATTCTAGCCCTAACCATAATTGGGGGGGATTCCTCACTGTCAACATAGTGTCAGCAAACAACTTATTGACCATTTATAAAGGCCCATCAAAATCAGAAAGTTAGAGAAAAACATCTTAAAAAAACAGAACAGTCAGCATTCCCCAACTCTTTGGAAACCAGGAGGCGCAGGCCAGGAAGCTTGTTTTCTTTAACTCCCAAGGCATTTCTGGACAGGACAGCACGACACAAACAAGGCCTCGCTAAACTCGAATTACAAAACAGTGGCGTGTCCTCCTGTCCCAGTGGTTTCTTTGAATGCTGACCACTGTCCCTCACCAGAGGGCTGTTGTCCATCACAAACACATAAAGCACACTCAAAGTCATTTCGAGTTAGTCAGGGTAACACCGGGATGTGGAAGGGTTTGGGGGCGCAGGGGTGGGAACCCCACGCTCTGTTTCCAGCCAAGCGCTGACCACTATCACCGCTATCATGCTACCACCGCCCGAGGAGACGTGCCGTCGCTAACTGAAGAGAAATGCAATTGTGAGGTTCGTCCAAAGCCACCGAATGACAACAGCAGCACAAGGGCAGTACAAGCAAAACTCACCACTGGTCCCTGTGGCCCCAAGATCCCTGAGAAGTTGAAGAGTCCTTCTGTGTCGTTGAGCATCAACTGAGGAGAAGGGGAGATTGACATACTGAGATCAGGGGGGCTCAAGAGGGAAGGACCATTTCTGATCGGTGTGGTTACCACAGGGAAATTATATGTCATGATCTATGCTGAAATCAGCATGCAAGAAAAAGAGACAAATTCTGCCAAGAATTGAACAAACGAAAAGGCCAACTGGTCGGTGGACTCACGTCCTGAAAGTTGATGATGGGTCCTGGTGGTCCTGGAGGACCCGGTGGTCCGACGAGGCCGAGTCCATCTCTGCCAGGCTCGCCCTAGAACACGTTTCAAAGGCAGTTACTCCACAAATCGATCATCCCAGAACCAATGGAGGCAGCTAGAACTCTTAAAGCTAACTTCAAAAGCTGTGAACTCTTCATGATGCATCTTAAACTCTACCAAAAATGTTTACATTTTGTTGGCAAAATAGTTCATTGAGATAGAACTTTTCAGAGTCGTTCTAAGAGAACAGAGATGTTGAAGAACTTGTTATACATTATAAGATACCAACTTTTTCTAGATTTTTTAGGACAATAAGACAATTTACTGAGCAATGCATGTAAGATACCTTTTACAAATCACAAAGCAAAAAGAAAAGGTATTTATTACCTTCAGTCCAGAATCGCCCGCTTCTCCTGCTTGACCCTAAGTGTTAAACAAAAACAGCACTGAAATAGCACCTTAAGTGTGGTGAATCTCTTATAGGTAAAGCATTTTAAACTAAAGCAGATCATGCCAACATCTCAAAATATGTGTATTTCTTTCGTAATGTGAGTGTGTGGTGTGACATTTCATTTTTTAAACACTTGTTGACTTTTCCATATGCTGTAATATGTAAACCAACATTACATTGTATTATGTAGAGGACTACCCTTCAACTGACAGGGTGGGACTAAGGTTCTCTACAGACATGATAATGTTGCATGCTGATGGAATGAGTTAACTATGCTGGACCCTCCATGTGATTGCACCAGTGGGGTGGAAGTGGAGATGATCTGGGGGCTAGTTGGGAAAGAGCCCTTACAGTACATCTCTCGTTTGGAATTACACTCCTACTGTACCTTTGCTCCTGGTAATCCAGGTATTCCAGATTCACCCGCAGGTCCTCTTTCACCGGGGTCTCCCTGGAGGATTGGAGGAGAAATGATCACTGAATCAAAGCCTGGCTGGCTAGTGGCTACAAGGAACATCTTATGCAAAGGTGAGGAACATCAAAGGACTAGATTAGACTTGGGGAGCTGGACAAAAGTATGCAGTTTACACTATTGAACTGTGCTTTTTGAACATGGCACACTTTCATCGTTCACTGCCAGATGGTTGACAGAGTAATTCTTCAACATGAACAGGAGAATGTTCTTCTATACAATATTATATATGATAGCACTAAAAAAAACTAGTGCATGGCCAACATAGTGATACATCCCCTGTATGAACACACACACACACACACACATACACACACACATACACACACACACATAATATGGGTTTGATGAATCCCTGTGCTGTATAGAGTTAACGCGAGGCCTGTCTGCTGTGACCTGTACAGATGTGTCAGGGAGGAATTCATCTGAAATTAAGGACTAATGGGAAACACATGGCAGGGAACCGCTGGATTCTTTTGAGGAATATGAATGGGAAACACTTGTGAGTGTGTGTGTGTGTGTGTGTGTGTGTGTGTGTGTGTGTGTGTGTGTGTGTGTGTATGAACCAAAAATAAAGAGAGAGAAAGCGAGAGAGAGTAATATGTGTGAGAGATATGTGTGTTTGCTTGATTGTTTGCGTTTATAAGACTTTCTTGCCTCTGTTCAAGCATATGTGTGCGTGTCTGTGAGCAAGAAAGCGAGAGTGTGAATGTGTTTAATATATTACTGTGGTATATGCGTGTGTGCATACATGCTGCTGAGTGTGACAGTTGCTCAAACACGCACAGAGCATTTTCATCAAATTTTCATTAAAATTTGATTTAGACAAACAAACAAACAGACAAAGAAAACATTTGCCCAGCTGTCACAGACATGATATTAAAGGCCCAGAACCTACTGGTGTTGGGGAGTAAACATGTTTTATGGACAGCCAAGAGCAGACATCAAACAGACACACAAACAGACGAAAAATCCCAGTGCCTATGAGAAGAGCCAATCACAAATAAAAAGCAAAATAAAGAGTTCACGTGTGAGGATAATGACGAGCTCAGAATGGGGGATGGGGGGTCAGGGGGTGCCATCTCCGTTAGGTCTGATTCTGACAGGTGGATATGGGGATGCTTGTGTGTGTGTGTGTGTTTGTGTGTGTGTGTGTGACTGAAACGGAGAACTGACCTTCACAGAGAGTCCGGGTTTCCCATCAGCACCTCTCTCTCCCTACAGAAGAGATACAAACTTAGTTAAACAGAGTGAGGTCACCAAACAACAGACAGAGGAAAAAATATCTACATCATACACCAACAATTCGGTTGACCACACACACAGACACACAGAATATGACCACACACCCCTTCATTCAGATAACAAAGATTTATGTACACAGAGAGAGAGAGAGAGAGAGAGAGAGAGAGAGAGAGAGAAAGTTATTGTTTTGTTTGTGTGTGTAGGCCACTTACCTTAAGTCCTATAACACCTGGCTGTCCAGGAAGTCCCTATTAAGATAGAAAGCATGTGTTATCTATGAGCCTGTCTGTGAGTGTGCACATAGCATACCAAATTGCACAGTGTGTGTGTATGTGTGTGTGTTTCTGAGTGTAAGACAGTGTGCGTATAAATAAGGGATAATGACTGTCAAGGTGTCCCCAAATACAGAATCTATGGCTGACTTTTTTTACTTTTTAACCGGATTTACTTCAGAGATGCCCTGATATACATAATTAATAGCTCACGGTCAGCCAATCAGAAAATAGCACTTCTTGTCTCCGGGGTATAATTGTACACATTGCACTCACGGGTGGACCCCTGGGCAACACTGCTCCCATGGCGCTTCCCAGCTCCCCAGATCCCTCAAAGTCCTGCAACATATAACAC
Organism: Sardina pilchardus; assembly: GCF_963854185.1. NCBI lineage: Eukaryota > Metazoa > Chordata > Actinopteri > Clupeiformes > Clupeidae > Sardina > Sardina pilchardus. The sequence goes on from NC_085012.1 coordinate 27,030,486, forward strand.
CACAATTAGTTCAGATCAGAAGAGCTACATCACAGTACACAATACACAAACACATACTGTAGGCCTACACAAAAATGACCACATGCAAAAGGGGGACAGCAGTTGCTTTATCCATCTTCCAAGATCAAAAGGAATATGAATTATTGTAGTGTGTTTAAACAGTAATGTGTGTATATTTATGTGTGTAAATTTGTAATTTGCCGTTTGATGGTCTTCCTTATGAGGAGAGAATCAGAATTAAACACCAAGGCAGATGAACTTCGAAAATTGATTTAACTATCCTCACAGAGAAAAAACTCAAGTAGGCTGCCAAACAGCCTATTTCAACTCCCCTTAAATGATCTAGCCCAGCCAGCTGCCTCAAAACCTGTTTGGTCTAAATTGTTTTAGTCCTCAAAGAACAATATATAGTACCTTAATAATATTAGTTTAATAACAATATACAGTATATGACCTTAATCATATTAGTTCAATAATTGACAAATGTATTACAGCTTCCCCTATGTCAAAGGGCAGTATCCACCACTGGAATCTGCCCTTTTGATCCACGAGAAACCTTATAGTAGCCTACTACGCAATGGTTACGGTATCTACTGTGTATGAATGCACTCTACTCATTAATGCACTCTAAAATTACTCATTCTGCTGTCAATACCTTCCTCTTCGCTAACCACTGCAGAGAGAAAATAAACCTCTGCAACACTGAGATATTTCTTTAAACATCATAAATGTATGCAGACTTTATTTAACCTGTAACCACAGGGCTCTCTGCCCTTGCCTGCCAGTGTGTGTGTGTGTGTGTGTGTGTATGTGTGTGTGAGAGAGAGAGAGTCAATAAAACACTCATTAGGAGAAGAGAATGTGTGTAGAATTCAGTAACAAGCGCTACATACTGCAGGAAAATATTTGTGTCGGTCTGCACTCAGCGCTGACCTGCAAATCCTCTGCCTTGGACAAACTGTTTATGAATCAATAAAATACTTTATACTCGCCCTGAAAATAGAGGAAATTTCGACTTTTGACATCACAAATGTTCTAATAAAACATATCTGGAACAGTCTGTCCGTCCCTGTGTGCTAAAATAAAGTCTAATTTGAGTGTGGTTTATAAGTGTCAGGTTATGAGCTCAGACTCTGTCCCAGTGCCCGAGGTCTTTGACGTCACCCTGAACTCTACGTGACTGCATCAATGTAAGCCTTCTCCTTATTTATTTACTTAGCTGATGCGGACTTATCCACAAGGACTTCTAGCACAGGGACAGTACTGGTGTAGGGGACAAACATTTCAACTTAGAGTGTATGCAAAATGCAGACACTTTACTGTATATGTTGTAGATCACAGTATATTAGTAGCCTGACGAAAAAACAAACTCAATCATTTTGTGAGTAGAGTCTAGGCACTCATGAGAATACTTTCCAACACTGGCATGGTGATGGGCGTAGACTTAGCATTTACCGAACCAATTTCACTGATCAGGGAATCCTGACGTTACTTCCTACTTTGCCTAAACTTTACAAACAATAAACAGCATTAAACAATTATGTGAGACTATCTTTGCTGTAAATAAATGTACACATTCTTCCTGCATTCTTTTCAATGTTTGCAGATGCTGCTACTAACATTTACCACAGTCAATTTCGATTTCAAAACTATGGCGTCATTCCCTCTGGTCACTGATTGGGCAGGTCATCTGCTGACTGATGGAAACGTTAGTATAACGTTAGTATAACTATAGTGTTCCAGACTTGTATTTCCCCGAGACCTAGGTGGGTGTAGCCAGGCTAGTATGAGCATTATACTGCCAAGATCAGAACTGAAGATGTCTGAAAATGCAATAGGTATTGCAGGTATGCGCAGATGATGACAGGTAAGACACACACCTCCAGGTTGAATTTGAAGCCGGGTGATGGTGGCCCCGGGGGGCCGGGAGGGCCTGGCGGGCCGGCTGCTCCAGCGGGCCCCTGTGGACCGATAGGTCCTGGGAGGCCGGGCTGTCCGCTTAGGCCCGGGTCACCCTGCAGGGAGAGGGACATCATGAGAGTGCACGTCAAGTGTGAAGGGCCCGGATATGGTGTCCTCTGGGGGACATAAGCTTAAACAGAGTGGGAACTTGCAGGACAGTGTAGTGTGTGTGTGTGTGTGTGTGTGTGTGTGTGTGTGTGTGTGTGTGTGTGTGTGTGTGCATGCTGATATGTTTTGTATGTGTGTGTATGTGCGTGTGTGTGTGTGTGTGTGTGTGTGTGTGTGTAAGAGAGAGAAAGTGTGGTGCAATAGGGTGAAATAAGGAATGTCTGATTGTAATGTGGAAACTGACTGACTACATGTGCTTCCCACAGTGTGTCAGAATTGGCTGAAAAGCTTTCATTATAATAGTAGCAGCAGAGGTCTCCGTTTCATAACCCCTCAAGGCAGCCACTAACTAGAGCTCTGCTGTCTCTGGGGAGGGGGCCTGTAATCAAACAGCATGCATAAATGCATCAAGTATGGATGGAAACCAAATTAGAGGAGATTTAAAGTCCAATGTGGAAGTGGAGGTCTTACCTTTGGTCCTTGAATTCCCGTTAAACCTATGTCACCCTGTCAACAAGACCAGAAGAGCAAAACTGTTGATAGCATATACAGTGAATATCCTTTTTCTTCTACGTTAGGAACTTTCCAACACACTTAAAATGAATAAAACACATATAATATGTGCTTCTGTTGAGAAATAACAGATACAAATAGCACTTAATAATACACACTATTTACACTCCAATTATTTGCCACTGAATTAATGATGGCCATTTCATTATCAAAGATCAAAGGTTAAATCCTACTGTACCTTCTCGCCTGGAGGGCCCTGATCACCTGGACGACCATCAGCCCCCTGGACAAAACAAAACACACTGAATTCACACACAATGCATCCAGCGCAAAATGTAACTACAGAACCATACGGATGCTGTAGATATTCGTACTTTTCAGTAGATATACTACTTCTGTCAGTATCATCGTAATACATTACACCTTTCTTATGCTATTTAGTACACACTGCAATTGCCTATTACATGGATAGACTCCTATGAATATGAACTCCTGGCAATAACATTCCTCTCATCACACTCTTCTAATAAATACAAAATTCAACTAATGATAAGATACATTCGGACAAAATGATGCAGTTGGCAACCCCGAGTCTGTAGACAATCAGAGCCTTCTCCAGTGACGGAGAGTGCCTGAGCGATTGCCCGAGCCACCGGTGGGGTTGCAAGCCCACACTGACTGATTGTGCTTGCTCAGACTCCCCAGTCCACGCCAGCGCAGGCCTGTCAGAGACAGGTGGAGCGGGGTTTTGCTGAGCATGTGGGTTATGCAAGCAATCATTCTCTCTCCCATGATGGATGTATCCAGGCTGAAACGAGATTGGAACATCCAACAGAGGGAGAGGAAAAAAGAGAGAAAAAGAGCGGGGAGGAGAGGAGGAGGGGGGGCTGAGTTTGATGAAGTGGCAGTCAGTTTTACGATGTCAGCTTCAGATCAAAGCCAGTGGCCCCACATTCACACACACACACACACACACACACACACACGCACGCACGCACACAGACACACACACACACACACACACACACACACACACACACACACACACACACACACACACACACACACACACACACACACACACACACACACACACACACACACACACACACACACACACACACACACACACACACAGGCAGAGAGAGGGCCAGTGTTTGACGAGGTGCTGTGTACTGGACCCCTCGCCTCTCTCCTGCCACGAGAGCAGAGCCGGGGGAACACAGGCAACACAGCGCCGCATGTCTCCTGCCATCCTCATCACTCCTCATCGTTTGTGCACCTCATTCTTTCACCTCTTCACTCTTTCTCACTCTTTCACCCCGTGCCCCTTTCAGCACTCTCTCTTTGGTCTCCTCATTTACTGTCACTGTTAGGCCCTCACCTCCACTGATCACTCTCTCTCTTTTCTCATCTTCCCCTATTCAATCCTTTCTCTCACTCTTTTACTTCTCACACGTTCCCTCTGTCTTTCCCTCACTCATTCACAGTGTTTGTCATTCACATCTTTTTCCTCATCTCTCTTCAACACTCTTATTCCACCTCTCTTTTCTCCCACTTTTCAATAGCTATTCCCTATTCAATCCATCTCTCATTCACACTCTCTTTCAATTCTTTTTCTGTTCTATTTCTCTTTATCTATCCCGTTCTCCTGTCTCCCCTCCCCCGCTGTCAGTGATCTGCCCTTATTGGTTTATCTGATCATACATACAGTAATCCCACTGAATGGATCCGCTCAACACGTCCACTCCAGACGCTCCAACACACTCCGATCATTCAACTTTCAGCTGACAGTCTGGGAGAGCAGCCACGATATGCTGCTGAAAGATGGAACTCCCAACTCTCAGCAATTATGTGTGAAATGTTTAATTATAATGTGGTTTATTATAAAAGTATGTGTGTGTGTGTGTGTGTGTGTGTGTGTGTGTGTGTGTGTGTGTGTGTGTGTGTGTGTGTGTGTGTGTGTGTGACAATGTCCAACACTAAAGTAGAGACAGTGTGTTTGGCATGTAGTGTGCGGTGTACACATGTGTATTTAGTATTTATAGTATGTGCACGTCTGGTTACAGTATGTTTGTGTGAGTGTGTTCCTGACCGTACTATGTGTGTATGAACATGTGTGTGTTCCTTTGATCTAAACAGTCAATCTCTACATAGCTGACACATAGATCAATCTATGAGGGGAAATGTGCAACTCTAATGGAAAACAGTTTGGCTCGGGATCCAAACAGTGGTGTTACCTTCATGTAAGCGCAGAACAAAACTTAGCTTGGGGATTTGATACATGATTAGGCCAACGTGTGGTGTGTGTGTGTGTGTGTATGTGTGTGTGTGTGTGTGTGTGTGTGTGTGTGTGTGTGTGTGTGTGACAATGTCCAACACTAAAGTAGAGAAACTTAACATCCTCTGTGGGACTGGCATGAAAAGGGGCAAGCTGTATGTGTTCCTGTGTGTGTGTGTGTGTGCGCACATACAGTACTGTATGTGTGTGGTTTTGTAAAGGTGTATACTGTATGCTTGTGCACATGTGTGTGTGTGTGTGTGTTTGCACACATATGTGTGTACATATGTGTGTGCTTATGTTACTGTGTGTGTATGCCTGTGCACATACCTGTGTGTGTACAGTATATGTGTGTGTGTATGTACAGTATGTGTGTGTGTGAGAGAGAGTGTATGTGTATGTGTATGTGTACAGTGTGTGTGTGTGAGTGTGTGAGTGTGTGAGTGTGTGTGTATGTATGTGTATGTGTGCGAGTGTGTGTGTGTGTGTGTGTGTGTGTGTGTGTGTGTGTGTGTGTGTGTGTGTGTGTGTGTGTGTGTGCATGTGTGTGTTAAGAGGTGAGATGGCACACATGAGTACAGAGCAGACCACACAGCATGAGCCCCAGGTCAGTCAGATGTGTTTGACAGAGAGAAGAACAGAGGGCAGAGAGAGAGAGAGAGATGGAGAGGGAGAATGAGAGTGGAAGAATGTTTATAAACACAGGCAAGTTCACTTCATGGTGTGTGTGTGTGTGTGTGTGCATTGGCTTTGTGTGTGTGTTCAGTATATGCTTGTGTCTGTGCATGATTGTTGTGTGTCTGTGAGTGCGTTTGCATGTGTGAGTGCATGTGCACGTCTTTGTGAGTGTGTGTGCGCAAACTGCGCATGTGTGTGCGTGTGTGTGTGTGTGCGTGTGTGTGAGAGAGGTTGTTTGTCTGTGCATGAAAACCATAAACAACTCCGCAGATCATTAATCACTGTCTGTAACGTGCTCGTGCCTTCACGTTAACATGTTCAAGAATCCCTCGCTCTCTCGCTGTACTTACACAAATATACTCGCCATCTCAACATACTTAGCAGCACGTTAGCTATCATTAGTGGTTGCTGAGTGGCCAGGAATATGAACTAAGCACTAAAGCTCACTGTAACCATTTCCTCCATCATTACAGTGCAATAAAATCATAAAATGTTTGAAACGTCAAAAAAACGTTCTGTCCCATGAACCCGAGCGCTCGCGTACAAGCGTTCGCTACGTGACTTAAATACACGTCCTAAAATGAGGACTGTGCGTAACCCATGACTCTCACTCTTTCCATGGGCTACTTCTGAAAACAGACTCGGCGACTCTGCCAGGGACCAGAGACCGAGACGGGGAGTCTTGTTCCCACGGTAACGGGACCTCGGAGGCCAATTACTGACATTCTGCCGTCTGATTGACAGCTCAAATGTCCGGTTTGGGTGGGATCTCACCCGCGCTGGTGTCTGCCCTGACGACACCGTCTTGTGTGATTACTTGGATAAACACATTCCTTCTGGAACGTTCTAGAGGGAGAGAGGGCTAAGAGGGCCTGCCTGTAGGCATGAATTGGGACTTTGGCGTAGCAGAGCCACAGATCGGCAGAGAGCTGCTGTAATTTAGTTTCCTGTGAGGTTTGCCTGAGTCTGACAGGGCACTAGCAACCACCTGTAGGGCTCCATAGCTGATCAACAGAGTTGCCCCTGTGATGGCGTACTACTACTGTAGATAGTACTGAAAACAATGCAGTCACATCCAAACACACACACAAGTGCACACAAGTGCACACACTCATTGAAGCACACCAACTGTGCACAAGCACACACACACATTCACAAACATGCAACCACACACAGATACTGATACCCAGTGAAATTCCTGGAAAAAGCATAATGATGCAGTCATTAACGTACCCACTGTACATTAAATTGCCTCATTTTGCTATTTTGGGTTGTGGCACATATGGCTAGCAGTTATGCATGTTTACGCGCTATGCGAAGAGCAAAACACTATGCACTGAAGCAGCTACGTCAGCTAAAGCAAGTAAGGGCCGAAGCAGCGGGAGAGAAATCTGTGGTGGATGTTTATTGGGATAATTGTGGGGGTGGGGCTGTTTCTGGTCTGTTGATGTCACCACCAGCCAGAGCCAATCAAATACCTCGCCTGAGCCTGAGCCCGAGCCCGAGTCCGAACCCCAGCCCGAACCCCAGGCCGAACCCCAGGCCGAACCCGAACCCCAGCTCCAGCCTGACCCAGCTTCTGCCCTTGAATCAAGGTCAAATGCAGTGACGGTGCTAGTCAGCCAGTCCTCAGACACCTGCAAACACACACGCCAGCGCACAGACGTCACACAGAGCGCAGAGCCCGCGTCCCTAAAACCCGTTTCAAAGCCAGCGCGGGCCGCGGACCCACAGCGCTTAATCCAGTAGAGCAACAGGCCGAGAGAGGGCTTTGCTGCAGTGTAATATCCTGTGCAAACAGCAGGCTAATCCCCGTCTTACAGCCAGGATGTGGTTCATTACTTTCCACAATGATTCTGACCCCGCCGACTTGTCAACATAGCCTTTGCTGTTGATCCGGCAAATGTGTGTGTGTGTGTGTGTGTGTGTGTGTGTGTGTGTGTGTGTGTGCGAGCGTGTGTGTGTGCGTGCGTGCACATATAGTTGTCTGTGTTTGTTCTCAGCAGCCTGAGCCCTTTGGTTCACTGCTAATATAAATCAAAGTAACTCAATTCTGCTCACACACCTGTTGCCCTGCAGAGGTTAGACACGGGGCGGACATGTCATTAGGCATTTCTGCTGTTTGTAATAAATCTACATGTGTAGTACACTGTGTCGTGACCCCCTGGCCATGCTGTTTTGTTTATATTAGTCTCGTATCATTCATTCCAATGTTATTCCAAGCAGTTCTTACTACTTCATGTCGAACTCCCACGAGAAGAAACGAAATGAAAAAACGATTACGCTCACTCATCCAACACCATGACGCACAGACATGCTCTGATGCTGATTACGTCTGCTGGTTAAGCATGCTGCACACCGATATCGTTCAGGAGAGTGTGCGCTATTTCCATTATATTCCAGAGAGAACCTGGGGAACATGGATGTGTCTCCAAAGAGAATGATTTACACTATGAACATGTACTAGAGTGGGTCACATGCCCTTAAGAGGACATGGTACAGGTTAACCTTGCTGGCTGTCTTACAGATCATCTAAACATCAACTATCTGTCCTCTTCTGGATTGATGACTTGTTGAATGATGAACTGTCTGTCCTCTTCCGGTTTGATGGCTTTATGAATGTCATGGTTCAGAGTGGTCTTGCTCCCTTGCTTTAAAGAGCAATAACTACACCAAAGACCGACACTCTACAGACTTTACAGGGTAGCTTTTGGCTAACACTCAGGAAATCATGTGTTAATGAAAACTGACACTACACCAGAGAGGGTACTCACAGGTAGGCCAGGTTTACCCATCTCCCCATCCTTCCCATCTCTCCCAGGGGCTCCCGTTGGTCCTGGCTGCCCAGGAAGGAGTTCCTGAGATGGGCCTGGAGGGCCAGGCTTTCCTGGGGGCCCTGGAGGTCCAGGGGGTCCCTGGAGAGGACAAACACAAACTCCACCATTAGAGATGAAGTACATAAACATTTTACATTTATAACATCATATCTAAAACATCCAACATATAACACCCAGCTTGTATTAGGTTTCAAATCTGGCCCAATACTTGAGATGGCAGGCCCATCCAGAGGGCTTGCACACCAGTGAGTATACAGCACATGAGATATGAGTGTCTGCATGTGAAAGGGGACGCTCTTACTCTGACCACCTCCGTGTCACTGTCAAAGTCCTCAAACCCAGAGCCTTCCACACCCTCCTGGAAAGAAGAGAGAAACATTCAGGCTCTGAACTCAGGCTCCAGGTTCCATGATATCATTCAACGCATTGACTGCTGATGAGGATGCATTGGTGTCCTCGTCTGATGCTACCTCATCTCCGTGTGCCATATGGTGCCCTTTTCATGCACAGCATTTGAAGGACAAGCAGTGGATCAGCAACATTTTTATGGCCACAGCCACATCATCATCTGTGCGTCACTGATGGTGCTGCAGTCCCTCTATGTCTCTCTAATACCTTTTACTCCACTGGAGGAACAAATGAAGCACAGCGTATTCTAAAGGCCTAGCTGTTCATTTCATGCGCCTTTCATCACATCTGGAGCATGAATTAGCATTAGTTCATTTGAGTTTTAGCGTTAGTTACTGTTTCTTTCAGTAAGGTTATAGATCCTACCATGTATCTGTTTAGTTTGCTGGAGTATAATTCTGACCATGTATGACCATGTACCATGACCACCAATTCTTACCATGTATTTGAAGGAGGCTGGTTTTCCTGGGGGGCCGGGGAGGCCAGGGGGTCCAGGACGTCCAACACCAGCATCACCCTACGGGAACAAGACCACTGGTCAGCCATTTCATAAGTGACCTTGGCTAAGGAGAATAGAATACCGGTACCTACTAAACTGACCTACTGAAACAGCTATTAAAAGGTATATATCAGTAACAATATGAATATTAATACCAATGCCACAGTCAATTTCAACTCCACATCAGTATGTGATCAATGTCAATAGAGAACCATATGCAGGACATTAGGGTGGGCCTGGCCCCCTGGGGTGACTATATGAGGGTTGGGAGGTTAGTGGTGTGTGTGTGTGTGGGCGGTGTTCCGGCACCTTCTCTCCTTTGGGTCCTGCGTCTCCTGGGAGCCCGGGGAAGCCCTGAGGACCAGCCTGTCCCTGAGGAGAGACAAGAGCACAGCGAGATGCACATGAGCCAGAGGCACACGCACACAACCACTCAGCTCAGGGGCTGTCTGTGTTAGGGGGCAACACCGACCCCCCCCTCCGCACTGCCAACACTCCTCCTGTCTGCCTCCCAGCATCACACGTAGAGATACGCACACACGCATACACGCACGCGCACACGCATACACACACACACACACACACACACACACACACACACACACACACACACACACACACACACACACATTCTCTCTCTCTCTCTCCCTTTCTCTCTCTCTCTCTCTCTCACACACACACACACAGCACATATTTTTTTCACACAAACACGCAGACAAATCCTACACACAAACAGCAGTGAGAGGCGAGCCACAGATGCACCCCACATGTGCGGGGGCCCCCCTCTGTAAATCTGGACCGGGTCGTAACCCTGGCTGCAGTTTAATCAGACGCACAGGTGTGCAGGTGCTATCGTCACCCAATCACAGCGGGGCGTACACATGAAAGACCGGGACCACCGCTGTGATCAACCACCCCACCTTTCTACACACACACACACACACACACACACACCATCCCCACCACACACACACACACACACACACACACACACACACACACACACACACACACACCATCCCCACTACAAACACACACACACACACCATCCCCACCACCCTTTGGTGAGGTAAGTCTGTGCGGTGCAACCCAATCAACTCGGCCAGCCTCCCCACTAATGGCTGTGCATGCGATGCGATCTGATTCGGAGAGGTTTTGTGAGGCAAGAGAGCGTTTCCATTCCATTTCCATCTCCGTGCCTTGGCACAGGGAGAGGCTCCGCTACGCATCTGCAGGAGACTGGCACAGCTCTGATTGGATGGAGGGATGAAGAGAGATGATGAGGGTGATGCAATGCTGAGTATGGAGGGAAGGAGAAAGAGGGAGGGAGAAAGGGTAGAGGAAGGGAAGGAGAGGGAGAGAGAGAGGGGAGAAAGGTAGAGGGAGAGAAGGAGAGAAGGAGAGAGGGGAGAAGGAGAGAGGGAGAGAAGGAGAGGAGAGAAGGGAGAAGGAGAGAGGGAGAAAAGGAGAGATGAGAGAAAGGTAGAGGGAGAGAAGGAGAAACAGAGAGGGAGAAAAGGAGAGAGAATGAAGGAGAGAGCGGGGAGAAGGAGAGACATGGAGAGAAAGAGAGAGAGAGGGGCAGAGGTAGAGGGTAAAACAGGGCCATAGAGAGTGGGTGAAAAAGAAATAGAAAATAGAGAAATAGAGACAGAAAGGGAGAATGGGGGGATCTGAGGGTGGGAGAAAGAGAGAGGTGAGAGAAATGGGGAGGAGGACATTGATAGAGAGAGTCTATTTGAGAGAGTGGCACATTCGTTTTTATAGAGGAGAGTGATAGTGGCACAGAGAAAATATGTGGGATACATTTTATATGTTTCCCATTGTATTAACCATTTACTATAGCTTACATATAATTAACTCTAGTTGCCATCCTGACCTTAGGAATGTGGAGGTGACCCCATAGTGAACCCATGGCACACAAATACAAACATGGTTGAGGAGTTCTTGTAAACATTCTTATCTCTGTTAATCACCAGGTGGTTAAAGACTCACTGAAGTGTATCTGGTGATGTTCCATGTGTGTGTGTGTGTGCGTGTGTTAAGGGTATAAGAACAGGCTTCGCCCACAGATGTGTGGGCTTGTTACTTTGACTTCATGTGAGTAACATGCTCCCGGTATCGTAAATAAAGCTGCAGTCTCACACCAGTTGTCTTGGAATAATTTTGACCACAAGTGCATATGTGTGAAGATGTGTAAAGGTGATCCAACATTTCAACTGAAATTGCACACCATAGACACACACACACACACACACAAACACACCCACAGACATAGATGGGGGTAATGTTTGTGTGGGTTGTGTGTGTGTCAGTGTGTGTGTGTGTGTGTATGTGTGTGTGTGTGAGAGAGAGAGAGAAGAGAGATAGAGTAGATTTGAGGAGACAGGTGAAGAGTGACAGGTGACTGTGGGCAGGTGAGACAGGCCAGGAGCGTAATGAGCAGACAGTGTTCTGACTGACTGGTTGCATCATACTTACAGGGTCCCCATCTTTGCCCCGCACACCCTGCAAGACAAAGAGAGAGCTCATTTAACTCAACAGGGACCAGATTTATGGGCTTCTCATTTCCCCAAAGTTCAGTTTGCTGCAAAACACAATAGTCTGCAGGTAACATTAATATATTATGTTTATCAGTAAATATGCATGGTAGTCAAAAGACACTTTGGAAGATCTGTAGTTTTATAAAGTAAGGCATCAGTTGCCCTGAGTCAATAAAGTTTTGTTTCCAGTCCCTGGTAGTGGAGTGGTGACAGTATGGTGGCTGTTGTAGCCAGTTATTAATCTGTACCAGGACACATGCACAGCAGGACCTGGAGTGCCCTTGATCTCCTTCACTTCTTTGTATGAGAGATGTGTGTCATATCAGTAATATGGTTCCATTAAGACTTAATATAATGCATACACAAAAGTACTTTGTAAAGACTTAACCACCTAAACACAAACATATCTTAACTTCAGCTTCTAAACATTATTAGCCACAAAACAACAATAATAATCATTTCAACGTTTTTCAATCTCATTTCAGGATGCGATGGCCAGTATTAAGAAGTCATTAATCCCCGGTCTGTGCAGAAGACATGCTTTTCTTTCCTGTCCCAGGCAGGGAGGCTGCACAGAACACAATGTCACTGACACACAGCTATGCAGATGGATGACTGGGACGCCCCGACTCTGGTGCCAAACCGCTCCGAAGAAAAGCAGAGGAAAGGCATCCTCTCTCTCACTCTCTTACTCTCTATCTCTCTCTCCCTCTCTCTCTCTCTCAATCGTTTGCTTTAAGAGAAGAGGGAAGAAAGCGCTCGCTGCCTGCCAAGGCTGTTTGCTCTGTTTACGAAGGGCTGCTTGCTGCGTGCCGACACATTCATTGCAACACAACCCATCGGAGCTGGGATTGGTCAGCACGCCAATGAGGTGCCAAAGCGACAGGGTCTGACCACAGCCTTGTCACGCGGGACCTCAAACACATGGGATTAAGTGCCCCAGTGGGGGGTTTACGAGGGCAACACCTCCGTGTTCTACACCACTCTCGATGCTGTCAGAGGGGCAAACGGAGCCATGATGCCATTACAAGAGGGGGCAATTAGCCACAATTACTATGGCAAGGGTTCTGACATGATGTGTGTTTGTCTGTCTGTGTGAAGCCATGGGGAAACTTCTCCGGGTGGGACTGTTAAGGGTGGGGTGACATCACACACACACACACACACACACACACACACATTTAAGTGTTGGGGTGTCATTCTGGGATGCTGCTCTGAGCGTGGGAGTTTTGGGAGCGTTTTGGAGAATCAATACTCACATGCTCTCCATTTTTGCCAGGAATTCCTGGGACCCCTGGTGGCCCTGAGGGTCCTTGAGGCCCCCTGGGGCCAGGATCTCCTGACCCAGAACTGGTGCCTGAAGCTGGGGTGGAACGGCCCGCAGGCCCGGGGGGACCTGGAGGACCTGAGGGGCCAGGGTCCCCCTTCTCTCCTTTCATACTAGGCCTCATCTGTGGGAGACACGATGAAGGTTTAATGATGCTTACACGTGGAACTGTCTATTGGAGGCAGCAATGCAACATGCGGACAACATACACTTGCAGAATAAACAAGCTGACATTTTGCAGGCACACACAAATGTACCCACACACTCATTTATTTAGTTACATATAGGCCAGGACAAACAAACTAAAATCTAAAAAGAAATTTTGTAAATACACACAAACGCACACACACACACACACACACACACACACACACACACACACACACACACACACACACACACACACACACACACACACACACACGCACACACACACTCTTACTTACATGGGTTTCTGTGTGACTTGTGTCCAGCCTGGCAGTGTGTTCTGTGGCTGCATGAAGACAATAGACTCTTTAATGTACATTGTGGGAGTTGGTAACATATTCTTAGACATGCCTGAAAAACAATCGTGTCTCCAAAATAATTTCCCAAGCCCTGGGCATATGTCCCTCTGTGGTAATTCACAACCATAATGACTCAGCTCTCTAAATATAAGAGTGAAAGATGAGTTCGTTTGCATCTCTGGAAGCAGATCAAGGCTCAGCTCCAAACACAGTAAAGAGGCAGTAATGCCCATTCAGTGGCTATGAACATCCAATTGGGATGAACAAGGACTCAGACAATACCATGCCTCAGCAATTTTATACTAGAGACAAATGGCTTTACTGCCCCCTGCTGGGGATATGCATATTCCCAATGGCTTTCACTGACTGCAAGGCACAGCATGTTGTCCATCAGAGCTCGGCACTAACTCCCTTTTTGTCATGGATGCTATCTGAATGTTCTCTTATGGACTATGACCAATTCTGTCACAGCTTTCATTCATTCATGTTGATCATTCATTCAGGTTGACCATCGGTAGTTTTCATGACTTCTTTCTTCAAATGCACTTTTAACCTGCAGTATTTCAGCTGACTCTTTCATTTACCTGTACTCCTTTCACTTGCAGACTCAGTCACTCTCTGTTACTGGACTGAGCCTTTGAGCAAAACTCCCTGATGCACATGTGTGTCCTAAGAAGGTACAGTCCCTTACCTCTCTCATCGGGCAGGTCGATGGCCTGACCAGACGTCTCCTCCTCGAGGTCCTCATCGTCTGAGGATGCTTCAGTGGGCGGGGCCTGGACGGGCGTGGTCAGGAAGTCCTCTGGCTGAGGGAGAGAGACGAAGGGAGTGAGTGAGATGGATAGACATACTGTAACATGAGAGAAGAGAGGAGAGCATAGTGAAAAAGAGAGAAAGAGTAGAAGAGCGAGAGAGATGGAGAAAAGAGGAGAAGGAAGGAGTGAATGGAGTGGATGGCTGGATATATAGATGGACAGTATTAGGGCTTTGAACCCTGTATATATTCAAAAACATCACCATGCAACTTTATCAATTCCACAACATGACAGGTGTTGAAATGTGTATCATAGGGAGGAATTACCAAGATATACGATCCACTATATGATCTGGCACAGCCCCAGAGGGAACCAGGGAGATAAGAGAGAGGAGATGAGAAGAGGGGGATGAAAAGACAGAGATATGAAGGAAAAGAGAGATTAGGAGAAGTAACAGGGCAGGAGGAGAGGAACATATATTCTAGGGAGAGGGAGATGTAGGGAGGGAAGCAGAGAGGCAGAGGAAGAGATATATTACACTTAGTTTACATCTTTATGCTTTTATTATCATCATTATGGGTTGTTCTCTATGCTATAGCAATGTTGCCTGCCAATAACGTGCATGGAATTGAAAAGTGAGAGGGAGGATGGGTAATGAGATGAGCTAAGGGAGAGAGAAACAGGGAATGGAGAGTTGGAAAGTAGGCTTCATGATGAGAGAGGAAGCCGCCGAAAGAGAAGAGGGTGAAGGAAAGAGGGAGGTAGTGAGAGAGTGAGAGAAAAGGGAGGGAAGGGAGGATGAGGTAAACAGAAGGAGATGGGGTGAGAGAGAGGAGAGAGGTACAGAGGTGAAGTTGTCAAGGCTGTTATGGAGCCTCTCACACTCATTAAAAGCCTCCTCTTCGGATCACTAGATCTACAACCAAATTCCATAGACGCCATTGTTGTGTCAAATTCCAATCCACTGATTCAAACTCACAATTTGGACAAAGTGGACAAATACCGAAGAAGTGTGGCTTTAATTCATTCCAGAGCTTTGGTTGACGAAGAAAGCTGCTTCCGACATTTTGTACTTGACTTTTATACTTTTTCTCATGTCATCACTTGTTTTTGTGGACTCAGAAAAGAAGGATGATGCCATATCTCCTTCACCAAACTAGGTAATACATAGTTGCCTAGTTCCTCCACCTATTTACTCCTTATGACCTCTAACCTTGCTGAACAGACACTTCTTATGGGTCACTCAATTCTTGGCGCCAAGCCTTATTTGTTTTTGGCTAATAGCCCTGCTGGTTCACCAAGCCAGGCTTCAATTCATATAATAAAGACACTAAACCTCAAAGCTCATAAAGTTTACAAATGAAATGTTGCACAGACCTGAAAGTTGTTGGTTCCTGGCTTCCACCGTTGTGCTCTTGAGCAAGGCACTTATAAATTTGCTCCGGGGACAATGTAATGACAATAATCCCTTGTAACGTAGCTGACATATGTAAGCCACTTTGGATGGAAAAGCGTCTGCTAAATGTAATGTAACTAGACGCATGTTTGCATTGTAATCAGCATAAGTCAAAATCGCCCACTGATTTGAAGCTAACAGAATATGGAAGAAGGCAATACATTCACTTCATTAACAGTCTATGCTCGCTGCTACAAGCTATGAGCCATTTTGTTGGTAATGCAAACCAACTAGCTCAAAACTCCTACAACTAACAGAATTTTGCATTTCCGTATATAATAGGGACCTATGAGCTGCAATCTGCCTCCCACCCCTCCCATCAGGACCTGCTATGTTTGACATTTTCAGAAGCATCTGCTTCTGAATAATGAACGTGAGTGGACAAAGACGATAAATACTGTATCAATCCATTTCCTAAATCATGCTGTGCTGGGAGACTCTGCCATGACCTGTATATATAACTGTACAACAGACAGCAAAACGTCTATAATCAGCTATCAGCTAATACAACACAATCATTATGCTAAATCCCTGAATAACATTCGTTGTGTAAATCACAAATAATTATCCTTGGGAAGATGCAAAAATCATCCCAAACAATGCTGTGTTTTCCCATGCTGGTAATAAGTCTTCTGGTCATAACTCTCTCTCTCTCTCCCTCTCTGACACACACACACACACACACACACACACACACACACACACACACACACACACACACACACACACACACACACACACACACACACACACACACACACACACACACACACACACACACACACACACACACACACACACACACACACTTCTGGTGCTGCTGGAGGCATTTACAGTGATTTAAGTGCCATCACACTGTGCTGAACATGTGTAAACCTGACTGAGTGGTATCATGGGGCAGCTGGGTGGAGTGCTTGTGGTCTGAGAGACTTCAGACTGTGCTGGTGTTGTCCTGTAGAGGGCAGCAGATCACACACATGGAGCTCCCACAGGCACCCTGATCCTGGTCCAAACCCACATTCTCTAGAGGCCACTATGCTCTGGACCTGATCCTGATGTGCTACACGTGTTCTGCGCCCCACTCTGAGGGAGTGGGCTCAGTGGGGTGTGCCAGCGCTTTACTGCGTGGTGTGCTGTGTTGTGTTGTGTGGTGTGGTGTGTTGTGTTGTGTGCTGTGGGGTGGGGTGGTGTGGTGTGGTGTGGTGTGATGTGGTGTGGTGTGGTGTGCTGTGGTGTTGTGCTGTGCTGTGTTATGTGTGTTGTGTTGCGTTGTGTTGTGTTGTGCTATATTATGTAATGTTGCATGGTGTTGTGCTGCTAAGCTGTGCTGTTCTGTGTTATGCTGTGTATTATATTGTGTAGTGTTGTGATGTGTTGCCTGGTTCTGTGCTATGCAGGATCATCATGCTGTTTGTTGCATAGCATTGTGATATGTTGTGTTGAGCTATGTGGTACTGTGCTATGCTGCGCTTTGTTACATTGTGTTGTGTAGCATTGTGTTGTGCTGTTCTCTGTCTGTGTGCTGCTGTTTTCTTGGAGACATGAATGCCTGCCAGAGCCAACACTGATGCCAAAAGACCAGGACCGTGTCCCAAAGGATGCTAGGAAAACCCACCAGTCCAGCCCGGCTGGGGCCAGCGGTCGGCACATCCCACACTGCACTGCAGCAGCCCAATTACCCAGGATTCACAGCATTCCGATGAGGTCACTGCGGTTGCAGGGCCAATCCCCCCTCCTGCCCCCTTGCGCTCAGACAGGGGAGATGACACGAACAATCTGTCTGTCTGACGGAGCATGGGAACATGGGGAACCCTGCACCAGGCACACCTCCACAAAAACACTACCACACAGCACAGCACAGCACAGCACAGCACAGCACAGCACAGCACAGCTACATGGCCACAACCACACAAACCACACAGAAGACACACCTGTAAATAATCAATCAACCAGCTCAGAGACTGTGGGAGGCTAGAGTATCATCATCAAAGGGGACTTTGCCATGTGGGCAGGCTACAGCACCCAGTGCTGCTCACTCTTAACGACTAACTAAACTAACCAAGAAGCTCATATGTTTATAGCTTATGAGTTCTAAACTAACTATATGACATTTTCTTCGGGGTCATTGCACAATGTCTGTGCTGCTTCTCCTCATCAGTGCTGTTTGAAGTGGACGCATCAAATCACTCTCTCCCTGTGTGGTCTGGCCCCGTTTAAAATGGATGTCTAGAGAAGCCCAACCCCGCTGATCTGAGTCCAGCCTGTCAGCCCTTGACGCATACAGACAGCCACCCCAGCAGCAACCACTGAGGAAGGATTTGTTCTATTGCTTTATGTTTTCTTGTAAGGGGA
>NC_085012.1:27051210-27226210 GCF_963854185.1 Sardina pilchardus
TCTGCCTCTTGCTTCCTTCCACAACACAAAGACCCAGGACTGACAGTACTATTGTCAATTTCATTATTATTCAACATATTTTGATGAGAAGCAGATTGGGCACTTTGTGCTCGTCTTTGATGAGCAAGAGTAGTGTGAAAGGTCTAAGCCATCACTGCTATTGTGTGTTGCTTGTCTGCACCATGACGTACAGTACAGTACAGTACGTGTGCAGCCTTTCTTGTGTGTGCAGTGGAATGTTGGTCACCACACAAAGGCAACACAAGCTGAAGTGGTCAATCAGCACCGTAGCTAGTGCTTTGAAGTCTGGCTGGTCTTCGTTCCCCTTTAGACTGCTTGGTTACAAATTCCAGAGTTTCCCTTCAGACAACCACATAGGCTAATTCATGTACTGACCGCTCAAAGAGCCTCTCCGAACCTTGACTGTTAATCATTCCTTTCCATGAGTGCGTGGAGAGCTTCAGACTGAGGGCCTGGATGCTGATGACCTTGAATCGAGTGTACCAGCTAGGCATCCACTTTAGAACTGAAGGCTAAAACCAACATAAAGTTATGTCTACTGCACCATTCACACTTAAGCTCTGTATTGGTTCTTGTACCTGTCTTCATCTTCTATGCCTGTGGGCCAGTTGTATGTTGTAGAGTCTGACTAGTAGCTAGTGATCCGTATAGAAAACAATATTGATTACAGTCTGAGAAGGAAAGCAATAATGGTAGTGCGCTTTGGGCCAATGAGAAATACTCACGTAGGGGTCGTCCTCCTCACACTGGTCATCTGGGGCCCGGGGGTCAGGGGTCAGCACCAGCTGCTGGATGGAACCCTACATGAAGGAAAAAGAGAAAAACAGAGGAGGAAATTGGGAGAGATAGAGAGAGAGAGAGAGAGAAAGAGGGGATGAGAAATAAAACAGAGAGAAATGGTATTATTTGGACATTCTTGATGTGTTGAACAGCAAATGTCTGTGGATGCACATGGGATATGGCAGATCCATTCATGTTCCTCCTACTTTGTCTGTGCATTGTTCTTTCTCTGTAACAGCTGTTCGAAAGAGAACACAGAATTAAGCATCAGGAGGCCTGTTCCTGGAACATCCCCAGCGAGAGAAGAGCACAACAGGGCAAGGTTGCTGGCAGGTCCGCCCCCCCCTCCCTCCTCCTCCTCAACCCCATCTCCTCCAGCCAAGGCACACCTGTTTTCCATCTGAGTGCTCACTTTAAAACAAGTGCTTAGGGGTGAGAAGTACGATAAATCAGAACCTAACTCGGTCAAATCAAGCCCATCTGCAAATACAGTAAACAAAGCTCAGAAATAAAGCTAAAAATATGCCTCAAACACAAATAGCCTTTCTTTTTGCGGAGGTGCACACAAGACAAGGCATCATCGTGGACCTGGCCCAGTGGAAACTCAACAGGCCAAGCAAGGCTCCAAAAACTGCATCTAAACAAGAGATTTATGAACAGCTTGCAAGTGATCAACATTTACAAGATGCTGCTAATAAACTGTACATCACAAAAAAACATCAAACCTTGTTAAAAGTTCACGGGGAAATTTACGAATATTAGAATGGTTTATTAACTTCTGAGCTTTTCCATAGAGAAGCGCAGGGAGCATCGGTGTGTGTTGGATACGTTTGATACAGGTGTGTCCTCATAAACGGGAAGACTGTGTGTTGGACACGTTTGATACAGGTGCATCCTTGTAAACAGTAAGAGTAGCTGTGCTTGTTGTTCTTCCATGACTTCATACAGGGAGAACCACACCTAACACCGATGTGGGGTGAGAACAACAACCAGACCTGTTGCTGCTGTCTGCCAAGCTGAAGCTCCTCCACACAAGTGCTCTCAGGATGGGAGAGATTAAATCATGTTCCCCTTTATTCAATCTCCAATCGCGTCAGTCAGGACATGCATTCAAGACTTTTTCCCTTTGATTCAACAAATGTGGGGTTTTTCTTTTTTTCCTTCAAGGATGGCTTAGCGCAGGGTGTTGTGTTTTCGCTCTGTTCCCATGGCGATTGATTATTGACAGGAAGCACGGCATGGTTTTGGTTCCAGCAGCAGAACGGAGATGCTTCCTGCAGGGATGCGTGCAGACCGGAGAAATGGAATCATCCCCCAGTACCTCCAGAGGAGGGAATTCCCCGCATCTTGTAGCGAGGGGTCGGATGATTCACAGGATCACGACTCCGACATCTCTGCATCCTCCTGGGTCTCAGCTTTATGATATCAAAAGAGCAGAATGAAGTAACGCTTCTTCCCTCTTCGCCTATTTATGTCCAATATAATTGAAGCATGGGTTTTCCCACCACATTTTTGATGTTTCTTCTATGAACTTCTTGACCTGAATGACATCAACCAAATGAACCAAACATGAACTTCTTCTCTACAATCAGTTCTCTACAGATTTCGGCAGATCTTTCATCTAGCCTATTCACTGGCACAAGTAGGAGACCACTGTCATAACAGTGCTGCAGTATAAGCTAGATGAGCTTCAGAAGAACCACATGGCCTTCATCTCCTCACAAAAGACCATCAGCAGGTTTAATGTCTGTTTACCTGAAGGTAGGGTCAACACCACTGATATGCAATGTCACCATTCTGGCCCGCTGATTGCTCCAGCAGTGCAAGCTGACTAGCAGAAGTGCCCCTCTATAGGACCTGAATTGCAGGCTCTTTATGGTCGCACTTGAATGGACAGCAGTGAACTGAAATGGCTTCACTAACCTCGGATGGACCTGTGTACAGGCCACACACTGACTTTGGTGGTCACTTTGTAGAGGCTTTGTTTGTCCTTGTGCACACTGCCGGTTCCCCCCCAAAGTGGGGAATAAACACAGCTGTTCAAAGCCTTCAAAAATGCTCTTTTTATTAACAGAGGACATCACAAACACACACCACAAAAATGCAACTTTTCTTTCCCAACAAGGGTGAGGTGATGTTGGCCCACAGCCTTGATTGCCCAACTTAAAAGAGACAGAAGAAAATACTCTATCTCTTCATAGAACTAGCTTGGTATATCTCAATTAAATTCAGTTTTATTGATATGGTGCCATCACATATGGAAATGTCATCAAGGCAATCTATTGGAGCCCAGCTTGAACTACCTGGTCTATCTTCTGACATGCCCTCTCATATTTCGGACACCGGACACTGGACAATGAAGGCTGAGGTGAACTAAGATGACAACAGCAGATGAATTATATAAGTTCCTGTCCGGCAGAAGGAACTTTCCACGAGGAGCCTTTGATATACAGTAAGTTCCTCTCTCAATACAGATAACTTTCCACGAGGAGCCTTTATGAGAACACGGTGAGATGGAATACTGCTAGCTGCACTGCGTTCAACTAGTAGAGACAGAGGCCAAGTACCGTTGTTGCAAAAATAGGAAACTGAGGGAAAAGAGCGGTAGACCATCGAAACCCATTGCAACTCCACTCATTTTCATAAGACTGGGAGTCAGGCCAATACATTGTGTGTGTGTGTGAGTGTGTGTGTGTGTCTTTGTATGTCAGCTGGGAAGCATTGTCTTTTGGCATCAGGTTTAGCCCAAAGCATGGCATTTCTGAAGTGTTTGTCTTTGCGTAAGTGTGTGTGTAAAACATAGAAAGAAAGAGAGCGTGTGTACATGTGTATGTGTGTTTGTGTATGAGAGGGAGAGACAGAGAAAGACATTGGCTGGAGAGAGAGGGTGTGGTTGTGGTTGCGTATAGGAGGAGAGAGAGGAGAGATAAAGATGTGTGTGTGTGTTTGCATGTGTGTGTATGCATGCATTTGTGTCTATGCGTGTGTGTGATTATCTGTGCACACACACACACTTGTGCAATCCTCTCCCATCAAAGCCAATCACTTAATACAGCATCTCTCAGGCCAAGGCTTGGGCGAGCCAGAGGCACACTGGACACCCATGGCCATGTCCTCAAACAGCACAGCTGCTCTCAATTACAGCTGCGGAGGAGTCCTGTCTGGCAACCCTGACCAATCAAGAGCACAGCGCGCCCAACGCCAGCCCAAAACTCTCCAACGCAGCACATGGCTCAGGACTGCGCGTCTCGGACGCCTATTATGGGCTATTATCCCCGTCCTCCCTACAAACTCGTACGCATAGCCTTATGGCTCGTAATGCATCCGCTTAAGTGAAATAATTTGCACAAATAAGCGGTGTAAAACTGAGATGGCCCTTGCAACGGGGGAGAAATCAAGCTTGAAAAGTACACCGGCGTTTTTATAAGGTTGGGTTTTATTGGACAAAGCGCCCAGTCAGTGAACTTGTGCCCAGCTATAGCAGGGGGCTTTGCAGCCAGTGGTTGGTCCTGCTGAGGCTGCTCCTTAGCAGGCAGCCGCACAGTGGGGGCGCTGTGTATTGCAAGTGCACGCACGCACGCACGCACGCACGCACGCACGCACGCACGCACGCACGCACGCACGCACGGCCACAGGGCATGTTTATTGTTCTTCCTCTCAGGTGAACATGCAGAGCCTCGGGGGCCACGTCCAGCACAAACACTCTCACTGCGGGCGGGCCATGGGGTTGACCCACAACACCTGCCCTCAACACTCAAGAACTGCAGCTCCAGTACCAGAACGGAGAGGAGGGTGAGAGCCAGAAATAGAGAGAGAGAGAGAAAGGAGGAGGAGAGAGAGAATAAGAGAAAGAGGGGATGGAAAGAAGAGACACTGGGCACCCCAATTGAAATGATGGACTTTGTGTATAGCCACTCAAGAGGCAAAAAGCAATCAACAAGCAATCATTGAATCATTTAAATTCGGGCCCTTTGTAGATAAGAGGTGGGAGAAAGAAAAAAGAGGGGAAGGTGGGAGAGGGAGAGAGGAACGGCAGATAGGTAGAAAGAGAACAACAGTGGTACTTTTCCTTCCTGATCTAAGGCATCACCCATAGAGAATACACCTTTGTTCGTGTTTTGTCTTCTCCCTCCCTGTACTGCAAGACCATTTCAAGCTCCACAGGAAATAAATATTTAGCGTCTTGTGGTTTTCTGTGAACCTCACTAACAGACAGTATGTTTGGAACAAGAACAGATGGGACTCAGGCATAAACAACACGTTGTCGATCTGATGACAGGCACCTGGCACACCTTTGGCAACCGTTAATTTCCATCATACACTTGTCCGCACTGAAGTTCTCCTTCCATGCTCAAAGATCTTGTAATAGATCTCAGAACAATTTCACGCAATAACCAATTACTGATTTCATATATTACATTCACTCACATTTAGAGGACGTTATATGAAACTTAAGAGCAGCAAGCATCCCCACACAAACTGTTGCCTGAGGTTTGAACAATATTCAGTGACCTGATTCTGTACCAGGCACTCTGCCATGGTGTGACGAGCAAGCTATCAACACGAGCGGTTGTAGCCAAACAGCGTTTAAGCCAAACACATCCACTGTGACTCATGACTCTGTAGCGTTCCCATGCACCCGCGCCTGATGTCATCTTAGTTAAACATCCTTGCTGCCACGCTGTCAGGGCGCTGTGGTCAGCCACCATGGCATTAGTCCCATGCCTCGTGTCCCGACCTCTGATTGATTAGCTCTCAGACTCCGCGTCTGCGGTGCGGAGACGAGATCCCGTATATGTTTGGAGATCAACAACGTCTCCTGTGGCCAAACACTTGTGTTGGGAGGGTGGATGAGGACTTCAAAGCTGCTGAGATCTAATTTAATACGAAGCAGGTTTATTTGGGAGGTTTTGCTGCAGGGAGATCTGTAAATACAGTTTCAATCAAGTTGCATGATGAGGCTCATTGTCATTGAAATACAATAAATTTCATTGTACAGAGGCCTTCTATAATAAAATCCAGTCATTCTCCTAAAAACAAAATCATATGTCCACCAGTGGTGTCCCAGTAAACAACAATGTCCTCATAATGAAGCATGTCCTTATATTAAGCACGTCCCTATAATGCCAGAGGTTCATTTGTCACAAAAATCAAGCCGGATGTTCTACTGTATGTATTCTGTGTGATTAGACCATGAGTAATGACTAACATCTATCATTATCATTCATCCAGTCCAGAGGTTCGCTTCCATCGCAATTTTGGTCGGTGGGTACGTCATTTAAGGATTTGGTGGTCTAGAGAGGGTGGTGCCAACGCTCAATCCCAATCATGGTGGAATGACAGCTCGAAAGCAGCGGTTAGTCATCGTTCATGGAAATGTGCTCGTCAGTGTTTCAATAGCAACAGTTTGACAACATTGACCCTCGATGCCTACCTGAACACCCTCCAGCTGTACAATTCACTTATCATTACAATAGCATTCATTCATTTCAAGTGCAGCAGATGTAACAACCAAGATTACAACAACAGTGGTTAGACAAAACTGCCTTCACAACATCCCCTCATTCATTACACTGTGGACTAGAAACTGCATGCAAACTAAATGACGAGTAACAAATATGCCTAGCAGACCCACTCACTGTCCTAACCTATGTGGAACTTAGAATGCATCTGCCTTCTAGAAACACACTGCACTGATACTCACCACAAACCTCTCCAGGCCGGTGTTGCCGGCGTTGCCCACGAAGATGCCCGAGCTGGGCTCGAAGGTGAGCTGCGTCCCGGCGCCGCGCTGGAAGGCCACGCGGTGGTACTCCTCGCAGTCCATGTAGAGGCGCACCTCGGGGCCCTGCACGGCCAGCGTGAAGCGCGCCCAGCGGCCCGTCAGCTCGCCCATCTTGAACGACGCCGCCTCCTGGGTGGCGCCGGCGCCCGGCTCCGTGTAGTAGAGCACCACCCGCTGCGTGCCGTCCTCCACCGGCGCCAGCGCCACGCCCAGGCGCACCACCTTCTGCATGGCGTCGGTGACGGCGAACAGGACGCCGCCCCGGCGGGTGGCGGGCTTGGCGGTGACGACGATGGCGAAGTCGGCGAAGAAGGGGTCGGGGATGAAGGAGCGCGCCAGCCGGCCCACGTTGGCGCCGGGGCTGAAGCTGTACGCGGGGAAGCCCTCGAAGCCCGTGATGAAGGCCACGGCTGGGGGGAGGGGCACTCCGATCAGCTCCGTCAGGTCCAGCTGGCCTTTGGTACCCCGCTCTAGAATAGAGAGAAAACACACCCTGTTACCAAAGAAACACACACACACCCCACCCACTCACACGCTGAGAAACTGTTCATGCGCCAAACATTTCCACAAATATACAAACACACCTAATGCAAGTGCACGCACACTGACTGTATACACACACACACACACACACACACACACACACACACACACACACACACACACACACACACACACACACACACACGCACACACACACACACACACACACACATAAGCACTCTCACAAGCACTCATTGAAACAGGCACAGAAAGCCCGTTTCCAGCCAAAAGAGTTGTTCCACATCTCCTCATCTCCTCAGGCTTTCCCACTCCAGCGGGACCCAGCTCACGGTATGTTCCGTGTCCCTGCAGCTAGGACACGTCCAGCTGATCTCATCAGCACATCACAACACTCCAAACTCCTTCAGCTCAATCAGCCGGGTTTGGGTAATTAAAGACAGGGCGAAGACAGAGAAAGACAAAGAGAGAGAGAGAGAGAGAGAGAGAGAGAGAGAGAGAAAGAGAGAGAGGGGAGAGGAAGAGGCAGAGAAAGAGAGACCAAAATGTGCATTCAGAGATTTACTCTGCAGGTAGCAAAGCAGCTTTGGCAACTCGTTCTCCTTTCCTTGTCTATGTCAATGAGCTTCTGTATTCAAGCACAAAGCAAGGCCTCCAAATTCATCGCTATTTGCCAGACGGACTAGACAGTCAAGCGTTACCATCTGCCAAAAAGAACTCTCTTCCTACTGACACCCCACTCCCCTCAAAAACCGCCTCGGAATGGTTCGATCCAACCTCCCTCCCTGCTCCTGCGCGTCGTGGCGGCCAAGCGACCGAGCTCCGAGCACAACACACATGCTCCTCGTTACCGACGGAGACCTGCGGAAACAATTGCTCGCTCTGTCCGAAGGTACTGGAATAAGGCAGCCTCATCTGGAAGGCATTAGCACAGACTAATATGCTCTGGGCTACAGGAGTGCTCCTGTAAAATGGGCTTAGCTACACTGACCGCACCAAAGCCGCATCCCAACGGGGGGACTCTCTGAGCGGCATCCCAGTGGGCACACCGTCATGCCATTTCCAAAAGTCGACTTTCTACAAAATGCTCTTTTAATGAAAAAGACCTTTTCAAAATACACACATATTAAAAACATGCAAAAAGGGGTAGAATCTATAGCAAGACGCTGCAGAAATGACCCATTTGATATTTGTCTAGTTTTTGCTAGGTAAACTGCACTCAAGCTTTCAGTCTGGAAATAATATTAGCAGGTGAGCCAAGTGGTTAGCCTGCCCCCAGAAGACTGCCTCAAGGCCTTAAGCTCTGTCACTTTGCCAAAGGTGCCGTTAACATGAGCAAAGACATTTGTGTTAGTCAGCCCACCTTGCTATGGTGTATAGAAACTAGGCCATGGTGGATAATGGATCCTGGATAGTGAAGTTGAAACTGTCCTGATATGTTTGTCGACTACTAACCATCGTCATTACAGCAAGGCGGATGTTTTTGGCTCTTCCAATCCAATGAGAAGGCAACAAGAAGACACATAGCAGGTGCAGTTTCCCAAGATGCACTGGGAGTCACAGAGCACAGCCCACTGCAGCTGGTTGACCCAGAGCTGTGACATCATATCTGGCGAGGCTAACGCTGCCATCATCATAGGCCAAATACACAGTTCACAAACAAGCACTTGGCTGGCTCCTGTGCTCTCATTGACAAACATGCATCCACTTCAATAATCTCATTCACACATTAAAAAAATCCCTCTTTATGAGCAAAAAAGCCTGAGATTGAATCAGCACTATTTCATGCTTAGATCAGGTCTTTTTCCCTTCATCAAGAGTCCACTAATGCTGGAAAACGTTGAGCTAAATACTTATCAACCACTCACAAATACTTCACAGATGTCTTTACCTCATTCGGAATTGGTACAAAGACATCACTGTTGACTTTGGAGAACTCCTGTTTTAACAGGAGTCCATTTTACTGCAATCTCTGTTCATTAGCACGTTGCTGTAATGGAACAAAGAACCAGTGGGCCTTAGCCAGATGGTGCTAGTTAGGTGTGTGGCTCTGCGACACAGACACAGGAGCCTGGATGGACATTAAGGGTATTTATCTATGTTCCGGTTCATTTACGGTTGGTTCTATGGAAAGATCTACTGTACCAAGGCTCTTTCTGATGAAAGAGAAGAGCAACACGTAATAAGCCAACCAAAGGACAAAGCAACATCTGTTTTTATGACTGAATTAAGTGGAAAAAAAGCTATTGGCATCATTTTGTTTTCAATTGGTTATTACCCTCATCATAGAGACTATGATATTTCTGTGTAGTTAGTTTATTTGTCAGTTTCTGTTCACTTTAATGGTCACTTTCAATCATTGGGATTTTAGATAAACTACCAGTATGATTGTCATGACAGTACTTGGTGGAAAAGTGTAGCATGGTCCAAGGAAGAATGTACTACATTATGAATCGTAATCAAATTGTTGTGTAAGTCTGTGTATTGTCTTTTGTTGCAATAAGACATTTGTTGGCAAATATCCATCTCTCTCTCTCTCTCAGACACACACACACGCACTTGTGCGTGTGTGTGTGAGAGAGAGAGAGGTGGATATTTGTGTAAGTTTTACGTGAGTGAGCAAGGAGCCACATGTACAGCATATTTGCAGTGGTCCAGCGGTGCACTTGAGACACACTCATAGGGGGTCCCCATGCACAACGCAGCACACTGCACACTGAACTCATTCAGCACCTCCACTTAAAGTCATTCCTGTATGGCCGGATGTTATTCAGAAGAGCCAATATGGCTCCCATATGGAGAGAGCCATGCACAGCCCCAGTTTCTAAGTGTGGCACATCTCTCCCTTCATGGCGGCAGCTTCTGCTCTGTGTCCTGGCTAACAGCATGCCTAACAGGGACACCGTTAACTGCCCGGGCCAAGTGCAGCGGGATGCTGGGGCTGTGTTGTTTTGCAAGCACTCTGAGAAACAAGGCCACTGCCAGCTGGGCCCAAGCAGTGTGGATGGAATGCAGCACTGAAGTGCTTTTAAAACAACAATCTAAGAGCATTAGAAAGCTATGTGTGTGTGGACATCTCACACATCTGTGGATATATTTGTGCTGCATTCATTCATTTAGCAGATACTTTCATCCTAAAGTGACTTACAATATGTGTACCTGTGTGTGCTTCCTGGGATTCAAACCTATGATATCAGTGTTGTTGGTATCTTGCTCTACCAATCAAGCAACAGGATTTCTTAACATGTCTTTGTGTGGTATGAGTATCCCATTGCCTGAAAGGTGAAGTCAACAAAGATAATACCTAAATGGTACAGAGGAAGGGAGAAAAGTAAGAGCGAACTAAGATCAGTGCCTGAACCAGTACTACCCCTGGAAATATCACCATGCACAACTCCTAATATGTAAGAATTAAACAGATCAAATACCCATAACATATACCAAGCTTTTGTCGCTAAGCTAATGTTATCGCTAAGCTAATGCTTCAGTAGGTCCAGTGTTCAAGGTACACATACAGTTGGTGTACAGTATTACTAACACAGTGTCAACACCGGAATGTTTCAGGATCAAATTCACAAAACTATACAGTAGGTTGAAAGGATAAAAGAGGGCTAAATGATTCAATGGAATATGAGCTCAAAGAACATAATGTCTGTATATACTGCCTCTAATACAGCCCTTCAGCAGTCTCTCAGCGCCTACTCTGCATCACCTGGAAATGTTGCAGCTAGCTGCTGAAGTGGAGGGCCGAGACATCAAAGACCTCCAAACTGTACAGCCAAAGACAGAGCACAATGTACTGTATTTAACGACAAAATGAGAAATGAATATTGATTGAAAGAAACCTCTTATTGAAGCCCTGGGTTCCAGAGGCCCTTAACCACTAATACTGTTGCTGTGGTTTCATAAGGTTTTTTTTGGACAGGAGCTGAAGATTCTTTCAACAATTGCTAACCCCAATGCCACATATGAACCCATATTTATATTTACATTTAGTGGGTCCTTTTATTCAAAGAGACGTGTTCCACAGAGTAACTACATATTAATTCAGTACAAGAGCTCCCATGTGGAAACAGAGTCTTGACCTCAGTGCTGTTGGCACGGTGATTGACCATCTGAGCCACAGGGACTTAAGGTGACTAAAGAGTAAAACTCAGCTTGACAGCGCTGCAATAACGAAGACATCAGCTGACACTGCAGAGGAGACGTACAGTAGGTCCCCTTTTTGCAACCAAGCATTAGTTAACAAAGTTCAACATCCAGTTGTCAAGTTCAAACAAAATGGCAGCTCCCCGCTCCAACCCCTTCGCCTCACATAGCCCCCTGACTGGTTGCCCTGAAAGCCGATGCCCCTCAGATTGCCTGTGCCTCAGGTCATGGGGAGGTATGACAAACCTGCGCATTGGGGGAAAAAAAAGCTCATTGTGCAAACGTAAACAACACCAGAGGAATCCTGCAAGTCACTGTGGAGAAGCTAATCTCCTGCTGCCTAGAGAGCAACTGGATATGGCAGCGCATAAAACATGTGTTGTCCCCGCTAATCAAGCTCTTTAAGTCCTGTCAGGTAGATCAGGCGGGGGCTCAGTCTTGGGTATTTGGCATTGCCGGCAGCGCTTCCACTGAGCCAAAGGTGAACGCAATTCAGATTTCTCGCAGATGCTCCGCGCAGTGACGAAATTTCCTCGGGATAAAGTCATTAAATAAAACTACTCACACAGCAAACTGCCATCCCAAAAGAATTACTACCCACAGTGAGCATTTCTTACTCATGATGTGCAAGCTGCTAATCTGCAGTTAAATGGAAATCAACAAGGAATGATGTCACCCTTCTGATTGGACTGAATGAGTTTGCGTTCAGAGCTGAGCCAGGATTTGTGACACATCTGTGGGTTTGGCTGCACATCATCTATTAGCCGCCGGAGCTGCCAGCATGACCATGGGAAAGCATGGAGTTCATAAACCTGGTACTTTTGTGTACTTTTGTTTTGGTTCACTCTGAAGCTCATGTCACAACACTATAACACAACCAGTGCTAACAGACAAAGGCACGATTTCGAGTCCATTTCCCACCATGAAGAGCAGTGGACGTAGGCCAGACCCTGGCCAGCAGTAAACAGAGAATACTTTACTCATGTCCTCAATGTTGCCACCCAAATTGTAGGAAACTGTGTGCTTGTGAACTGAAGTTTGAATTGGCATTTATCGCAATTAAAACAGATCAAGCTTTAAATGATCTTAGTTTAACTCAAAACAGAAGAAGGTTTAGCAATACGGTAAGTCCTGACTGTGTGTGACTCAACTGAAGTTGATGGATGCTGTTTTCGATTCTGTCTTTCATCAGGGAAATGAGACACAGCTCAGGCAGCGACCTCGTGTTGTGCCTGGATGTGCTGCAAGAGTTGCTTTGCCAACAAGCCATGGAGGCTGAACACAGGGAGGCACAACAACAGGCACCTAACATTCCAGCACGCCATCATCTCTCTGCTCGGCTGGTCCTCTGTCCTCTGTCCTTGATTTAGCTATTTCACGCTCCTGAGGGGACCGAAACTGAAACCAGCCCTACATGAACACAACGGGAGCTGATCTGAGATCAGAGCAAGCAGAGGGTTCAGTACAGGGGGGCGTTGCTACTAGCGAGCACGCTTTCTTGGAAGAACTCACTTCCAGCAGTTGCCATAGCTGTCAACAGCAGCGACTGCTCTGACCCGATGATGGCGAGCTGACCTGAGCAAAGCCCAGTGATAACGCGGCGCCTCCGGAAGAATGGCAGGAATTCTGGAAGCGAAGGCATTTTTCTTTCAGGGACATCTCTGCAAGGAAACCAGTCCATAGCAGAAATGTGTGGTTAGGCTGATGCCAAGTACATCTGAAGATAATGAAGATCATGGTAACGATAATGAAAACGTTTGCAAACTGAATACATGTGGTGGTGGTGATGATGATGATAAAGACTGTGATGAAGATGATGATGATTAGGATAGTGATGATGGGGGTAAAAAGTGAGGAAAGAGTTTCCAAGTCCACTAACACAAGCCAAACACTGCTGTAGAGGTCCAATAAAGTAAACAAGGGTTTGTGTACTTTCTGGATCCAGTTGAGAACCAGAGAGGAATTTCATTTCAACACTGACCTCCTTCTTTCCCCCCATCCCTCCCTCTGCCAGAGGACCCTTGGCTTCAGCGCAAACCTACATAGGCCATACAACTGGCTATATTGTCTTCAGACCATCCTAAATATATCCTGTTGACACTAGTTGTTATCACTGTGTCCTGAATGCTGGCTGGCTCCTGCAGAGACTCCCAGCGCCTATCAGTAGGCCCATCTGGAAGCTTTGCCTCATGCTGTAGGGGCTCTATTGAGGGGGTTAGTGGATTTGTGGTTTCCCTCACTGCTTTTCTGGTTCAGTCTCTTCAGTCCTGTGGGTGGCCTCCGGACATGATAATAGCAGCTTTGCCTGAGGGGAGAATCTCCTCCTACCAAAAACATGGCCCGTCATCCACCTCACACCAGACAAGTCTTTTATCAAAGAGACAATTCCAGCATGATGTCAGTGAGAAGTGTATTTGAAAAGTGGTGTTTGAGTGTGTGTGTGTGTGTGTGTGTGTGTGTGTGTGTGTGTAGATTTTAGCCTGAGGCTTTTAGCCAGCCGACGCAAACAGGTGAGTATTGCAGCCAGTCAGACTCCTACACAAAGCACGCATCTGTTCTCTGCACTTTAGCTACCAGTCAACACAGGCGTTCGCAGGGACCAGAGGTCAGATGGCCTCAGCCTTGATCAAAGGATTACAGCAGTTATTGGGATGAATGGGGCGCATTCACAAAGTCACGGAGAGTTAGCATCTATGCTACACAAACGTAAACACAACTCTGTAATGTGTTGTTGCATAAACACCGTGTCTGATTATGCCACACACACACACACCCACCCACACACACACACACACACACACACACACACACTGATTTCAAGATTGTTTCACAACATGAAAGAGTATTCATTTCTCTGATTAGCAAACAAGGGCCTTAGCGGTAATATAACCCAGAGACCCCTGCATAACCTTGAACTTCATGAGGCCCTTGAACAGGTCTGAATGCTGCATGGACCCACACCAGTCTAACTGAAGTTTGAAAAGCAGAGAGACCATGGGGTTGTGACTGTGACAAACACTGGCATAGAGACCATAAGGTCAGAGCTCTCTGATGATTTAGTGCCATTAGATATGTGTGATAGGAAACTCAGCTAATTACGATTATTTGACAATAAAACCAAATTGACTTGGAAAGGTTTTTGAAAAAAGGATTTAGTACGGAAAAATCTAATAAAAAAAGCAATCATTTCATATTACCGCTTCACTGGGTTTATTGTTCATAAATGTTTAGTGGATCGCTCCAATGTGTGAGACTGTAGTACAGTGCTTTGATGTAAATGAAGCACTTGAGCTGGTGGCAGCCGCAGTATAACCACTGTGGGGAGGCTAAACAAAACCACGTCTCCACAGCCTCCGTTTGTGAGATGGGGTGCAGAGCCTCAAGAATGTTAATGCCATAGCCAATGCTGAGAGAGGCAGGCTCATCTGCTTATTTTGGCCCACCAGCTCAGTTGAAGGAGCGAGATGCTTATCAGCAGCAAGGTCATACAGTAGGATCACTTCCCAGAGATCTTAAAAAGCTCACATCATCTAGAATCTATCTGCTCTAGAAAACAGCATCTGCTACATGTGGTTCTCAATCATGACTTTGCTGTGCTTGTTTCCCATCTTGCTTCGTATTGCATCTTTTGATATTGACTGAACTCAATGTTAGCATGCTTGACAGGCCTATCTTTGCATTATTTGCATATTAGCATCAATATCATCAAAATCTTTGAGAAACTCAGTCACTTTTGGAACATAACATTCCTGACACACCCACACAAGATCCTGGTTGAACAGTCTGGGTGAGCAGGGCTGAGCACAGCTGATCTAGCAAATCAGTGGCATCAGAAATACAATAACTTTAATGACGTGCGTCTGGATCAGGGCTAGACAGCACTCAACAGCCCGTGTGTTAAATGAATATGTTCAGAGGTGTAATGATATGTGCTGAAGGCCGAGGCAGCGACACAGGAGTCCTATTGCATAATGTGCTATCAATCAGACCTGGAAAGGAGCTACGACCAGGACGGAGTCAACCGTTGATGTCAGTATAATTTAACAACATTCCTCAATGTGAAATAAAACCTAATGTCGTTCAAAAATGTTACACGGTTAGTATCTAGACTTTGAACCGTGTGGTTTAACTAAAGTATGCAAGGAGCAACCAACATTTTCCACAATAAATCCAGCATTAGAAGACCTCACTGGAGTGGAACAGAGAAATGACACGTACGGGGGGCAGGCGAGGGATACGTAAAAAAATTACTGCTTTTATTGCCATTAAATTTCATTTAGTACCAACTTCCAGATGGCAACAGACAGACAGACAGACAGACACACACACACACGGACAGACAGACACACACACAGACACACACAGACACAGACACAGACACAGACACAGACACAGACACACACACACACACACACACACACACACACACACACACACACACACACACACACACACACACACACACACACACACACACACACACACACACACACACACACACACACACACACACACACACACACACACACTTTCTTCTATCCCTTTCTTGGTCCATGGCCCAACATACTTTCCTGAACACTTAATGCCTTGTTTGAAGTCATCTTGGTAATGATTAAATGAATCATTTTTTAATCTCAGTCATCAGAGGGGATTCGTATAGGCACACTGTTTCCGCTGTAAATGTCTTTATGGGTAACTCTCTCTCGCCAGCAGCATGGCTATGACGAGACCCCGTCATGGCAGGATGCCACCCCCCACCTCTCGCACACTCTATTTCAGCGAAGTGTTCCATGATGACATGGAACAACTATCAGAATGACTTTACTGTGTGAGGAATGTGTAAAAAGCTGCACTTTTGGTACCACAGACAGGTTTGTGTGTGTGTGTGTGTGTGTGTATATTCGTACGTGTGTGTCCTCACCCCTGATGCCCCAATATTTACACAACACAACGGTGGCTCCAACAAACAGACGGAATTGGACAGCTCTGAAAACCTCACGGCAGCCTGTCTCTGCTGGCCCATTAACCAAATATCTCCAGACTACCTCATCAGGGCCGAGAGGGAGGCGGCCATCTTTGATATTAAGCAGCCCCTGTGGCCCTGGCACAGACGACCAGGGAGCCAGCTAGCCATCAGCAGGAGGGTGATGTCATGCTCTGGGGTCTAATCAGTGTTAGCAGGCAGACCCCATGCAGAGAGAGAGTGTGTGGGGTACAGTGCTTCTGACAGAGGGGGAGGGTGTTAAAAGGGGAGTGTGTGTGTGTCTGTGTGTGCGTGTGTGTGTGTGTGCGTGACAGTGTGCGTGTGTGCGTGTGTGTGTGTGTGTGTAGACGGTAGGATCATTGTGGCCTTTAACACGTCGTTTCCATTTGACGTAGGGTGCATTTTTATTGGAGGGGAAAAAGCTGAGTGCTGGGAAGTGCTGGGAGCCTGGCTGCCATTTCCCAGATAGAGTCGTCTCTGGGGCACAGCTGGCCCTCATCTGCCATGCCCGCGCCACATCTGTGCCAGAGTCAGACCAGTGCCAAGCCAATGCCACAACCATAAGATCCACACTATATTATAGCCAGAGCTATGCTATATCAGGGCTAGAAATGAGGCAGACAGACACCACAACAGGGTAAGATCCACACCATATTACAGTCGTGCAACATCCATAGTAGATCCATGCCAGCTCATGGTCCATCTGCAGCGACCTTTTGAGGAGGAAAAGCTATTGGGGTTGCAGTGTGAGGTACTGTGTTACCAAGCTGCTGGAAATCTACTGACTTCTCCAGAATTTCATGAGCACTGCTTTAAAAGGAGTGAGGTGAGCCTTGCTCACGTGTGTGTGTGTGTGTGTGTGTGTGTGTGTGTGTGTGTGTATGTGCATGCGTGCGTGCGTGCGTGTGTGTGTGTGTGTGTGTGTGTGTGTGTGCGTGTGTGTGCGTGTGTGTGTGTGTGTATTCAGGAGCTCTAAGTTTTCCATCTGTCTTATGAGGTGAGAGAGATATGTCTAACAGTCTGCTGGCTGCAGCACGGCTATTTTGAAGTTTTAAAGAAAACTGTAGGGAGGGACTTCATCAGAAGCAAGGAGAGGCATAAGAAGCTGTAAAAAAAACCCTGCAAGCCACAGAGAGCCTTAGTTAGATTACATACTTGGTAACTTCTCTTTGGGAAACATGATTGAGCAACATAGCTCTTGAAAGCCAAACAGAGTACAAGGCAAAACTAATCACTAATCATTTTTTGGCTGCAAACTCCAACTAAGCAATAACCATGTAATATTTATTCAGGCAATGTTTCTGAGCCTGTTAAAAGTTAGCAGCTAGCGTGGCCAAGGAATCATCGGCCAACAGCAGTCTACTGGAGTGTGTGTGTGTGTGTGTGTGTGTGTGTGTGTGTGTGTGGGGCTCTGGGTGGGTGAGTGAGGAGCGGAATGTGGAGAGGAAGATGATTGGTCCAGCAGAGCTGCTTGACGTCCTTTGACTCTCTGTTCAGCTGTGCTGTTCTCGTTATTGCAATATCACAGGATCTCATTAAAAGCTCACGTCTTCACTGGCATCCTAATGGCCCATTGTTTGAATGTCAAGCCTTCGCCTAATGGTGAAGTCTTAGTCTCCTGCGGAGAAAAAATGAGCTTGAGAACACTTCCCTTTCAAACAAATAAATTGTGTTGTTCTTTTCGGAGAGCAACAAAGGGTTTGCTTATCACTGACGATTACGGAGGGTTCCGAAACTGAGGAGAAGTACAGATGGAGTTTCTGGAGAATTCCCAGAGAAGCTGACCTCACAGGGAGTCACAACGGCCGACCGGACAAAGAGGCGGACAGGGCAGGCAGCAGAAAAAAAAAATGACCGAAACTCTTTGAAGTGATTGCAGACGCAGACTACCCCACAAACATGTAAAGTAATAGCGCACAAATAAAAATCTCAAATCTGACCGTGTCGCCGCGGAGCCAGATGACCTCAGCTCATCGCCACGCTGACCCAGATACACACGCTGTTCTAATCGCACCTCAATTATTTCCCCCTCCTCCTCGGCCACTCCCATGGCCGTCCACGCCAAAACCAATGCCCCGCGAGAAAATAGCCCCATTTTTCACCCATTTCCTCTGCATGTTTAGAGAGCCCTTGTGCCACCCACCCAATCCACACTGTGCCAAACTAATGAGTGACCTTAGATGACCGCTGCCACGTCCAAGCTCCCCACTCAACTCCACAGCAGCGCTGCTCATTATATCAGCAGCTGGCTGGTCATTTCACTGTCAACATGTCATTTTTACATTTAGCGATCACAGATTTATAAGCTGAAATGATGCAATCACACCAAGAAACACTGAATCTCTTATTCTCTTATCATACAGTAACTAACTTATTCTGTTGGCTCAATCTATAGTTCTACAGATGCACCCTATTGACAGCTCAGCCAAAATAAAATTGAAATTAATCAAATCTGATCTTGAATGAAACTGTTATTGAAACTTATTCTTTTGGCTCATATAGTTCTACAGATGTACCCTATTGGGGTATATAATGCTGGGGGGGGGTTAACATACAACCGCATTCATGCAAGACACCTGGACACCTGCATACGCCTTTATAATTTGTCTGTTGCTATATTTCCAGTCGATTGCACATCTACTGTAAACGCACCCAGAGACCCCACGTTCATCTGCATATGTGCATAGCAAGCATGGCGCTGGCATCCCCAGACAGTGGCGCTTCTGTGCTCCTCCCGCACGCGGCACGCTTAAGTACACAGACGGAGGCGCATTTCTGCGGCCCGCTCGCCCGCGGAGGGTAGCTTTTCCGGCCCGCGACTCAAAGACGCCTCAGTTGGCCGTGCTGAGCCAGCACTGTCGGAGCCGCACTTCCAGCAGGTAGCGAGAGCTCGGGAATGTGCCTCCCACACACAGCTGGGGACCTGGCTAGTCTCACACGCGTTACGTACGACGACAGTATTGACTGGTTCAAGTTAATTTCTTCAGAGCTCTACACACCCAGAAGAAAAATAGCCAGAAGAATAAAGTCATAAAACTAGACAGAAGTCATAAAATGACGGATATTTACGAGGGGGGACAAGCCAAATGATTACGTATTATCTTCATTGAGGGATTTCAGTGTTGGGTGACTTATAGATCAGATAGAGCAAACACTAGAACCCAGTGTACACAACCTCAAGCGGCTATCGGGAACCTACAGTATGTGTATTTGGCAGTCTAGGATAGGCTCCAAGCCAGCAAGCCAGAAATGTACACAGGTCTGAGGGCCATTAGGGAAAACATTCAAAAACATTAGTGAGGGTGGACTAAGGACAAGAGATAGTATCTCTCTCTCTCTCTCTCTCTCTCTCTCTCTCTATCCCCCTTTCTCTCTCTCTCTGTTTGACTGCATATGTGAGCTGTTTACATGCTTGTTTGAACAAAGTTTGGGATCAAGTATTAAGGGATTTATTCTAGAACATTTAAGAGTGGTTTCATGATTAACAAGACACAGCATCAGTGACACCTTTATGCAGAACAGATTTGAAACAGCATTCATTTTTCTATGGAAATCCTCTGACTCAGAAATCATTTGCCAGTGGATTACTGTACCAGCCCACACTATCAAATCTGTTAATGTTTATCTTTATGGATATCTTCACATCACGTCGGCAGCATAATACATCACATTCAAGTCTCTACCGAACGCCTTTAAGCAATCTAACAGCTGTCGTGTATTTACAGTTGCCACATCTGACTAGATCTGATGAGAGATATCTACACATCTGCCGACTCACTTGGCTTGAGTTCATATTACACAGGGATTCCCAGCTTGACTGTCTGGAAGAGGTCCAAACATAAACAGAGGAGGGCGATACCTGTTAGAGCGTCAGACAGGCCGGGCCGAGTGGCTGGATCAGAGGCAGAGATGAGCGAAGGGGAGCAACGTGAGGAGACGGCAGTGAGCAGAACTGCAGACGTGGGGGAAATGCTCGGCTACGCTTGTTAACTTGGCGCTCCGATCCCCACAACACACATACACACACACACACACACACACACACACACACACAAAAAAGAGGCTAGACAGCATTAGACTGTTTAACCACCAACAAACGCACCACACAATCATAGAGGAAACCTTCATTTCAGGAAAAGACAGATTACCATAATTATGTGTTAGAGAGAAGGGGTGAGAATAGAGAAAGAGAGAGGGAGAAAATGAGAGAGAGAGAGAGAGAGAGTATACGAGTGAGTTTGTATTTCCCTGTACATATTTCACGTGTGAATAATTACTTGTGTGTGTTTGTTGGTCAGCTGCTTGTGATGCCTGTTCCCACTTATGGCCATGAATGTGGCTCTCAGTTTAGTCTAGGAGCTGGTGAGCCCACAGTCAGCAAGAACCACACAGCTATTACCAAATTCATCAGCACACAACCAAATGCATGTGAAAGAGTGCATCTGCACACAGTTACATGTATCTCACTTCACACATTGCTGATGTATTGTAGAATGGTAAGATTTCTTGACAACTTCAAATGTGACAATGAGGTGCCCATACATGTTGTGTTGTCAGGAGGACTTGTGCCCAAACTCCCTCATAACCCATACAACCTTTCCATTTCACTTACACATCTACTGAAAGCGAAAGTCTAGACTACAATGTCTGTCATTTGTATTGTGCAATAGACTATATGTCTGGATTTACAGTGGGAAAATGTACTGTAACTATAGTGCAGCACGCATAAATATACAGTGCAATATGCTGTTCTGTATTATTAGGATGTCAAGAGCAGTAGCAGTGCTATATCATTGGCAGTGGACAGCATGTCATTAGGAGCAGGACAGTTAGGGGCACAATAAAAGTCCAGCTGTTGAGCAGACGCACTGCTGTGCTGCTCTAGCACCGCCCTGTTTGTTTACATTGACAGGTGTGAAGCGGAGGCAGGAAGTGACATCGCGCTGTGGAACTTTGTGCTCCATTGTGATGCGTGTGCCATCGCAGCAGGGAATGGAATGTGGGTGGAGTGGATGTAAGGGATGTTTAACCCACACACACACAACACTAATCATGACCAAACAATTCCATCACAGCTTCGCAGAACTGCACTACAGGTTAAACGAAGCATCAGGCAGCCAAACTAGGAATACACAATGAGTCAGTGGAACAGTGGAAAACTACTATTTTGCTGAAACAATGTACTAAAACACTGTAACATAGTACAGAAAGCAATAATAGACTAACTACAGTTAATCATTATCTAAAACCCTTAATTGGCCTGGAGTTTCCTTGACTTGATTACAACAGAAGCATTTTTAATGACAAATAAAATACATAATGCAACATAGTAATACTGGCCACAGCTTCAATCCCTGAGGCAGTGACAGTTCAGCCAAAATAAAATTGAAACTAATCAAATCTGATCTTGAAATAGCATGTCGGAGAGATATAATCAAACACAGAGAAGTTGTCCTTGTGGTTGAGAGTCTTAATATCTCTTCCTTATGAAACGCATTCCCAGAGAAACTGTTTTTCATTCCCCAAACCAGTTGGGTTCAGCCAAAGCCACAGATGCTGACCCTTGACTCTGAACACATACCCTGACATGATGCTCCGAGCCAAAAGCTTCAAACATTAGCACTAATTGTCTATTCAGTCTACACTGTGTGCTCCATTGCTGTTATGATAAAGGACATGACAGATGTGCAGTCTCACTCTCAGCTCACTCCCACTTCAACATCACCTCTTCTGGAGACTGAGATCGAGAACAGCACCGCTGCAGCTAGCTCAGCTTTTCAGTCAGGCAATTCTAAACCACAGAGAGGCACACTATTAGGCAGCCTAAAGCCCTACCCTGATTGGGCTCATTAAAATCATGCTGACGTTCTGAGTGGAACTAAGAAAATCCAGGAGCTACCGGGGAGAAGGGGAGCTATTTCAGTGACGCACACAAAGAGGGTGCTGACAGGCAGGGTGTTTGGCGAAGTCTTTGGGAACATCTGTGTGAGACTTCTCGCCCATGTGAGGGGGGAGAACTGTAGGACAGCCATCTGTGGCCTCCTCAAGAGGGAGCTTTTCCTGAACTTCTTAGATTTAGTGAGCACTGTCATCAGGGTCTCTCCAGGGTCTCTGAATCATGTTAACAGCTGAAGAGAAGAGGTCAGGTGCCAGGGGATGCAGGTGGTGCTAGTGGTGGTGGTGGTGGTGGTGGTGTTGGTGGTTGGATACATTCACAACTCAGCTGGCCATCACATACCATGATGCATAAGGTATCCCAAGAACGTGTGTTAGTGTCAAACTTGGATAAGTAAAGTCAGTTGTAAACCTTCTAATAGAAGGCTTTATTCTCCTTTCAAAACAAAGCCATATGCTCTAATAGGAAGCTTAACACTTTGAGGTAATTTATCCAGGCTTCTCACTAGTACAGATTTTTGGCATACCGCCCTGATGCTCATGAGCTGAGTGAAGTTAGAAAATACAACAATTTAGAAAAACAAGCACAGAAGTCAGCTTGCAACAGTGACCCCTTCAGTGAGGGTTTTTGACCTTGCATTCTGTCATGCTTTTTTTACATGAAATGAAACATTTAAGAGTGGCCCAACACCTAGCCTTATTATTAGCCCATTACTAAGAGCAGATGATTTCATAGATCTACTATGATATGAAGTCTCCATGCCCTGCAAACATGCTTACATTGAAATGCTTGATTGCTGACACTAATTGTTCATTGACTATACTGACCATATACAGTATACAGTACATTAATCAAATATTTACCCAAATAAATAAATAAACAAACAAGCTAACTAACTAATAACAATTATATACTGTTAGATAAGTTGGCTTGAGAGTTTGAGAGTATTCCTGATTCCAGCAAAGCTGCCCTTTAAGTGTTTTTTTTCCTTGCAGTGTGTTTCTATTTAGCTGCAGTGTAAGCTGCCAGCAGGCTCCAGGATCCCCTCACATGTGAAACTTGCTTTACGAGACTCAGAGTTGCTCAATCTGACCTTCCTCATAGAAAACTGCAAAGCGAACAGAGGTCACAGCTTGGAGTCAAAAGTGTGTGTGTGTGTGTGTGTGTGTGTGTGTGTGTGTGTGTGTGTGTGTGTGTGTGCGTGCGTGTGTGTGTATTTGTCTATGTGTGTGTGTGTGTGTGTGTGTGTGTATGTGTCATGGGTGTGATGACTGAGTTATGTACCTCTGGTAGCTGTCAGGGAAAAAAAACAGGATCAACCATGAGGTCTGTGTCAGGAAATGAGAATAGCCTCTCCCCCAGCCTTTCCTCTACTCTCTCTCTTTCTCAGTTCAGCACCACAACCCTCTCTCATTCTCTCTCTCTCTCTCTCTCTCTCTCTCTCTCTCCATGTGTGGTCAGACTAGCTGAGGCAGCCCTGTCATTGACCCTTCCTCTGGAGTGACAATCACACCAGGCCCAGTGGAGCTTTTCAAAGAGGGCTTTCAGTTCAGGTGTGTGCATCCACCTCTTTGCTCTGGGTTTATACACACACACACGCACACGCACACGCACACGCACACGCACACGCACACGCACACGCACACGCACACGCACACACACACACACACAAACACACACACTACAGGCTTGCATAGGTACCATATTCATATGTGTATTTTTTGGATGAAAACGACCTGTTAATTAAAAATAAACACTCTGACACTCTGACACACACACTCACACACACATACATGATTTATGACATGCTGTACTGGATGAAGACTACCCATGGATTTAAAAACACTTGTGGACACACAGAGCCAGGTGTGCAGGTAGTAGGGATGCAACGGTACAGTTTTGCCACGGTTCGGTTTGTATCACGGTTTTTGGGCCACGGTAACGGTTCGGTTTCAATATATCAATATTATCTTGGCTCTAGCATACAGGAGGTTATATTTGCCTTTTCTATTTCAAATCAACAATGTGCTTCTACTTACAATTGCAGAGAAAATATTAAATGCATAGCCAGACACAGATGAAGCAGAATCACAAAAATGTATTATAAGAAAAGAACACCATCATTGCCTTCTGTCATAAACAGGCAATATTATCCATAGTGAAGTGCAGCATAAAGTAATGTGTAATTATTTATTTATTATACCACTGCTTGGTCAAATTTCCTATTGTGGTGCGCTATTTGAAAAGTGCATTATTTTTCTATATACCGCACGCGTATGTAGTTCCCTTCTTTTGGGCTTATTACACTTGAATATTAATTCGCCAATGTGAATGTAACGGTAAAAACAGCAATGTTGCATCTAAGACAGCGGCAATATAAATGAAAATGATAGTAGCAGTGGTATAAGCGGGATAATCAACTCCGCGCCCTGTGCGTTTCTAGGAAAATAATGCACTTATCGAAGTGTCCGCCTGCGGCGTCGGGTCCTTATTACCACTTCGAACGTGCATTATTTTCCTATAAACGCACGGCGCGTCGTTGATTATCCCTTACCTGTTGTCTTACAGAACATATAGCCCTTTTGTAATATTAAGTAGGTTGCATAAAATGTAAACTTTAAAAGTCACTTTCAACTTCTCTCTTACTCTTACACACTTCGTACAGTTCAGGAATCTTACTGCTGAAATGCGTGCCGGAGGGGATATTGAAGCGATGATCGAGAACATTTATCATGTAGCGAAATCCCATACCCAAAACCACCGTATAGGCAGGGCATCATGTCTTTTCCTATGAACACGCCAATCGCATTCGTTATGTCTTTGTGTTTTGGGGAATTATAGGAATATTGTTGCCGAAAGGCTGCAGCAATGGATGGTTGGGTTTTCGGTGGCAAACTAGCTCTCCGTGCTGCTCCACTTAAGGTTACAGCCGGGTGATGATGGCGCAAATGGGCCGACATGTTGGATGTGTTACCTTTATTAGGTGATCGTTGTGAAGCAGTGCTTGCACACTGTGCTTTGTTTACTGACGGTCTTTTTGACTTGTTCGTAGGCTACTTCGAATGTCGCCATGATCGTGCAGCCGCCGGTAAAGTTTGTTTCTTCTCACATGACTCCTTCATTTGCATTTCAACGTGCTTATTGGGTCTTGGGAAATTCAGT
Source organism: Sardina pilchardus (assembly GCF_963854185.1). NCBI lineage: Eukaryota > Metazoa > Chordata > Actinopteri > Clupeiformes > Clupeidae > Sardina > Sardina pilchardus. The sequence goes on from NC_085012.1 coordinate 27,076,489, forward strand.
AAAATTCTGATTGGTTGTTGCAAGGTTGACGAGAGGCAAGCTGAACAGTCAGAGAAAACTCATCCCCCGGGTCCTAAGCACTCCTTGCTATCGCTCCCAGGCTACGCGCGTGCAATAACCTTGTATTAAATAAAAAGTTTAATGTCGCGTATACCGAAATATTGCGGTTTAGGTGAGTCTATTGAACCGAACAGGCCAAACCGAACGGTTCAATAAATTATTGAAAACCGTTGCATCCCTAGCAGGTAGGGCAGCAGAGGTGGCCTCCCCAGCACATTCTTGTACCCGGTCCAAAACCCAGACGCTGCCCTTCCATACAACACACCGCCCTCATCTGCCATATCAGCTTTTGTTGAGAGCAAGTTCCTCAGTCATCCGTGAGGGTCAGAGCCTTTCACATACTATTCATACTGCCCCCCCATAGAGGATAAAGCTGCCTACAGACAACTACACACACTAGGAGGCATAGCAAAAGGAGAGAAGTATGGAAAAGGCTCCTGCATTTGGACAGAGAAATCGTATCATTAGGACTGGCACTGGGCCAGGCAGAGTATGTATGGCATAGATCCTGCATTTTGGACTGAGTGAGTATGGACTAGATTGTGCGTGGGGAGAGGGAGAGTACTGTACTGTATGCATGGAGCAGTTCCACAGTATATGGGCATGGCCCATTAACCTGCTCTGCAGCATTGGCAGAAGCTGACGGCCTGTTAAACGATTTATGCTTCCACAACCACTGAACCACAGCACAGCCTCTGTGACATCTGAACGACAACACAGGGGCATGTGCGACTGGGAGGGGAACAAACATGGCTCATTGGCTAGAGTGACGGTACCCTTGGCTAACCGAGCATTTTACAATCCACATGCTACTTCTTATGACAAAGTGAGTATGACTGGAAGCCTCTAGAAAACGCTGTGCTTGAGGTACAAGTCCAAGATAATCAAGTGAGACAAGACACACATTTACAGTATGTGTGTGTGTATGTGTGTGTGTGTGTGTGTGTGTGTGTGTGTGTGTGTGTGTGTGTATGTGTGTGAGCGAATGTCCACTGAACAGTCCACTTGATGATGTTGAACTTAACCTCTTATCAAGCGATACCTTTTAAAAACAACAACAAACGAGTCCATTCAGGGCTTGAAGATTTACCCTAAATGGTCAGGTAGCGTCAGATAAGGCCTGCACAGCTGAGACAGCCGAGGTGAGAGGCTCTAAGCTTTCCTGCGAGATGTTTGCCAAAAACACTGCATGTAGGTAAGCCAGTGGAGAGCTGAGGAGAGGGCCCGGGGCTCTGGGAAAGGGGACCTCAGTCACTCATGACTGGCCTTCCATGCCTGGGGCCTGCTCTGTTTCCCTCAGTATCCATCGTGAAGCCATTTGATCTGACTACGATCTGGATATAGGGGCCAACCATTGCGCCACAGATGGGGGTTTGGGGGGAGAACAGTATCTCTTTTGTTTGGCGAGTAAAGCCGCTATTTTTGCTTTGCCTTTTTCGCTCAAGAGATTTTTTTCCACCTGACTTACGGGGCCCCACGGAGCCTGGTCCCGCTTTCTCCAGTGTAAGAAAAACAGGGGGCAACAGCTTGAACATTGTACCCCCAAAATACCCTCAGAGCAGCAGTACTTGTCTTTTATACACATTCGTATTACTAAACTAAATATATTTGGAATTTGGCCGCTGTAGGCCACCATACATGGCAGACCCCAGAGAAGCGGTTGTGAGATCGGAGAATACAAGTGGGAGCCAAATCACCACACCAAACCTGCAAAAGCTTGTATTTGTTGAAATCAAAACTCTGCTTATTTTATGAAACCTCAAGTATGCAATAAATCCATGTTGGAAGGCAGCATGCCTTTACAAGGATGGAGAGACTTTAAAAGAGAGAGAGAGAGAGAGACAGAGAGAGAGAGATAGAGAGAAGGTGAAATGGAAAAGAATGTTAAGTTCAGCACAGTGGAAAATGAAACTCGTCTACATCTGTCAAACACTTTGTCTTCACTACGTCTCAGCGACGTCTGAAGCTGAAAGGGAGGCTGATTAGAATGGGAAGCTGCTGTTAAGCATGTACATGTGATGGCAGTGTGTATGTGTGTGTGTGTGTGTGTGAGTATGCAACTATGCACGTGTGTGTGCATATATGTGTGTGTGTGTGTGTGTGTGTGTGTGTGTGTGTGCATGCATATGTGTGTGTGTGTGTGTGTGTGTGTGTGTGTGTGTGTGTGTGTGTGAGTGTGCATGTGTGTATGTGTGTGTGCATGTGTGTGCGTGTGTGTGTGTGATCTTTAGATGCAGTGTCTTGATCTTTAGATGCAGTGATGATGATTGTATGTGCGTGTGTATGTTCGCGTGTGTGTGTGTGTGTCTCGGGGGAGACGGCGGGCGGGCGGGCGGGCGGGCGGTCTCTGGGGCCTCCACCTGTGTTTGAGCAGCTGGGGAGGCTCTCGGTCAGAACAAAGTGTCAGGGGAAAGTAGCCTTGATAAATACGCCCGTCCGCCTTGCCAGCTTGCCTTCAAAATGTAGCCGTCAGCTTAGGCTCCTTGATGTGCGAGCGGGAGAGCTGGCGTGCTGATGTGACAGGCAAATGAGGATTATTTCCCCTCCTGTTTGAAGCCCGTCCTGCCGGAGCAAACTGATCCATGGTGGGAGCCACTGAAGCACAGCTAAATGGCCGTCACTGGGAGACCCTTTAGTGCTGTGTACATACATTACCTCACTCGTGTGGACTGACAAGTCAGAAACGTATACAACATTTGCATCAGCGTTTGATCTATAAGGATATAGGGACAGGTAGGTATAGCTATGATACATGGCACATACTGACTGTCTATATAGACAGCATTAAGTCTTCCGCTTTCTGTAGATAGACGTGTTGGTATTTATACCATATACAGTAAATACCATAGGAGAGGAGGCTGTTATATAGACAGATGGGGAAAAAGAGAAGGGAGGGGACAAGGGAGAGAGGGAGTCAGAGAGAGATGGAGAGAAGGAGAGGAGGACTGAACTGGCTGCCCTCATAAGAGGTCAACGTTTAGTTCCTCAAGGGGACCCGTAACTCATTCAAATGAGTTCCTCAGAGATTGGCAGAGTAGCTCCACAGCAATAGTGAGTTACCCCTGGGTGGAAATGATCTCTCCCAAAGACATTTTCAGCTTTTCTTCCCCCTCTCATCGGGGCACATGAAGGTTTCCTGGACTTCAAGCTCCAGAGCTTGGTCTCGCTCTCCTTTTCACTCCCTCTCTCCCTCCCTCTCTCCTCCTCCTTCATAAAGGCGGATATCCCACTGCAGAAATGAAAACTGTTCCCGGGGGTCTGTGAGTAATGCAGCGTCCTTTAGCGCAGAGCGATACCATCTGTCCTGACTTTTCCGAGGCAGCTCGCTGTTTGCTGAGTTTTGGGGAAACACTTGCACACAGCCTCCTTCCTCCACCCCCTCCCGTTCCTATGCCATCCCTACAGATGGTTTACCCAGGCATGGCTGCTGCTGATGGGGCAATAAGGATACTGCTGGGACAACAGACATGCAACAAGGTTATGGCTGCTCAGGAAACACTGTATGCAGCAGGTTGCTTAATGTCGATTGACCCTCTGCTCTCTCCCACACACTTCCCAGACACTCCCCTCACAGACATGGGCTTTCAATGTTCGATGAAATGTAAAATTGAGGCTACTCATCAAGTCTGGAGTGTTCCAAAAAGCCTCCTGTTTCCAGCCTCTGAAAAGAGGCCACATCCAGAGCCATTACAGTTTCCCTTTACATTATGCTGTTGTCAGCATTTATTTATATAAATGACACATTATAATCTCAATGTCAACTCTATGAGTTGCTGTTTTTCATTGCTAGACTGTGCTGTATTGTGCTCCTCGATGTCCTCAACGAGCGATTCAGTCCAGGAAAAGTATGCTGAAAATTGGCCAGCATCTCCGCCTCTCTCTCTCTCTCTTTTCCACTCACTCTTTCTTTCTCCCTCATTTCATTTTTCTCTCCAGGTGCACAATGCTCAGACTCAGACAAGGTGAAAGCCATGCAAATCATCTGCCAACAGGTCAATTACATTGGCATGCCCGTCGCTGAGCTGTGAGCCGGGGTTAAGCTTGGCGCAAGAACGTGTCCACGCAAACACTGCCGCTCAGGACTGCCAGAGGACAAGGCATGCAGCAGGCATCCCATGAAATCGGGCACACCTGCGGACAAGCTGTACTCTCGCCCATATAGGCTTGGCATTGAACGGCCAATTAGGGTGCTGTAATATGGTATATTTTGATGATGGACACTTGCTTAGCCAGAGGGGTCCAGGTATGTAGACTCTGGGCTCGAATCTTAAGCCATCCAATTTTCCATAAGGAAAGACTGGGAGGGATTTGTGGAGTGCACGCAGGAGATCTAGGCCTAAGGCTGAATAACAAACATGACCAATGCAAATGTTTGTTCAGGCTTACTGAGAGTTGTCAGAGGTGGTAATGAAGCTGTCTATTTATTGGGCTGTAAATTGCATCGTAAATCATTAATACCATTGTATTACTACAAAGGAATTTCTTCATATGTTCAACATCATCTACCAATAACGAGCAAGGTATGTTTCAAATCTAAACCACTGCAAGACCTGAAACATCTGTTGTCACTTTATGCTATGTGTGTGTATGGGAGGATGATGATGTGCAATATCCCTCTCTCTATTGCTCTTTGACACATATAATCATACACTCCGGTATCTAAGCTTTTCTCGTTCTTAACAGTAGAACACCCTGATGACTTATACCTCTAATAGCTGAGAGGATGGAAGGTACAGTTTCTGTGGCTACATAAGGAAGGTCGCCCTTGTTGCTTGATGCCCTTGAAGTCTGTCCTTGTGAAGTCTGTTTCCCATCTGTGAGGCTCTGCCACTTGTCTGTCTTACAGCAACCCATGAGGCTCACTTTTCCATCCTCGTGAGAGTGTGTGGCCAATCTCCTTTTGTTTGCAGCGACTGGGGCAGATGGCAGACATTGCTTACATTTCTGCTTGGTGTTACTACTACCCCGGGGGGTGTGAGAGAAGCACATCTTACACGCAGGTGTAGAGCCACCTTCCCACCAGGCAGTCAGAGTGTGTGCTCATGACTAACGGCAAACAACGGCTGCCATTTCAGCATCAAGCGGGCGCTACACATTAGTGGCACTGACATAAGGGTGTGTGAAGTCTTGCTTGTGTGTTTTAATGTATAGGAGCACTTAATGGGAGTCTCTTAACACTTGTACGGGAGTCTCTTAAGTATCTCGACAGCATTACAGGCTCATCCATTCATTAATGTCAAGCTACTGTGCATGTGCTCATATCCCTTCAATAGAAAAAAAAATAGTGGGCAAGAGAAGATAGATTGATCAGCTAAAACATAGTAAACAGAGAGTAAACCTCCACAGATGTTTCACTGAGAGAGTCTTTCAGCGTTCACAGTCCAAAAATATAATCTTACTGTATATCATTCTTCTTGTTGAAGTCATTCCTTGTCACTGCTAGTGGGGTTGTAGCAGTGGCTTTAGTCTAGCGCCACAGCATATCAAAGTCAGACATGACATCAGTATTCAATTCCCTTCATGGGAATTGAACCTATGACCCTCTGGTGTTACTGCAGAGAGCCCTCCTGAGGCCTATCAGCATCTCCTTGAGATACACGTTGAGATGTTTGTATTAGAGCGAGATTAGATATCTGGCACAGTTCTCCTCCTCCTCCTCCTCCTCCTCCTTACGCTGTAAAACAAGGGCAGCTATTCACATCAAAGAGAGATTAGACGGCCTCTGAAGGCCTGGCACACTTTACCTCATGCTCTCAAACCCCAGTGACAACAGCTCTTACAAGCACAGCAGCTGACCGGCCATGTAAGCGGCCCACCCACACGAACCTCATTCCGGCGTGCTCGGAATGTTTCCAGCCGTGTGTTACACAGGTGACATAATCTTGACCTTCGACACCGACACTTCGCAGTCTTACAGCTCGGCTCACGAGCTACTGTGAAACTCAGCAGACGAGGCGTCTGGAAGCTGATTTCCCAGCCAGACAGGCCGGCGAAAGGCCCAGGAGCCCGGGAGGTGGTGGCTAGCCGCTAGAAATGGAGACGACCAACTCCTGTGACTCTTTGATCCTGAACTTTGCGTTTCGTGTTTTTTTGGGACTTCCGTGCAACTTCCAGTTTGGGTGAAAAAAACATTTCCTCCCTAAAATAGCCTACCTGAGGAGAGGAATGACAGCTTTATGAAGAGTGGCTCTAGATTTACACAGTAGGCTACATAGCACAACAAAGAGAACATTGCCTGGCTAACCTCAACTGTGAAGTATTAAGCAATGGTCTTTGAGATAGATTGCTAAAAATGCAGCATGCTACAGGTTGACAAACAGCATTTCTGAAGAGAGCCTTCTTATGTTACAAAGAACAAGCTCCCACATTCCTTACAGCGCTTCTGCAAAAGCCTGATGTTCTCCATGCTGAGGTGAAGGTCAAGCTCAAGTTAAGGTTTGCTGTGACTGAGCCCATAAGTCAAAGCCATACACACGTGATCAACCTAATACAGGCCAATCCACACAGAAGATCCTTCAGCTTTCCTCTTATTTATCTGTCTGTTCTGTTTGCGTGCACTCCTGTCCACCCCTCTGGCCTATTTCTGTCTCTCTCTCTTCCCTCCTTCCCTCCTTCCCTCCCTCCCTCCATCTCTGCTCTTCCTCTCACCCCTGCCTCTCACACCTCGCTCGTGGCTTTGCTTTGGAGGTGCACCCCGTGGAGGTAAACAATAACTACTCTGTAAAGGTCAGAGGTCAACCAGCAGATGAGAGCAGCCTCCTGTTTCCAGCACTTTCCGCGAGTGGACACACTTGACCCTCGTTCCCTTCCCCTTGCCGGCCTCGTGACTTATCAGAGGAAATGGACCATCCAATTTCCTCTTCTGTTCCAGCACAGACCCTCAACTACTGTTTAAGTAAGCGGAGCAGCCATGACGGTGTCAGTGCCTCTCTCTCCAGTGGCCCCTTTCTCTCCTCATTACCCAGAAAGCAGAGCCCATTACCTCATCATGAGGACATGCCACGCATTCAACCCATATGCTCTGTAGGCTTTGTTATGCGCAAGTGAAAACAATCAGCCTTATGGAGAACGTTCACAGAAGTTCAGAGCTCTTCTACTGCCATCAAAAACACGACCCCTGACAAAGACAAAGAGAGAGAGTGAGAGAGCGAGAGAGAGAGAGCGAGAGAGAGAGAGAGAGAGAGAGAGAGAGAGTGACAGAGAGAGAGAGAGAGAGAGAGATAACAAAGCACTGGGTGACGTGTGAAAACTACTTCATCTCCGGTGTAGGGCCTTCTGGAGCACTAACAATAGAGTTTTGATCTGGAAACACAGACAGCCAAATTCATTCCATCAATACAACTGCCAAAGTATATGGACAACTGGAGTTCACGTATGGATTTGATGTCGAGGGGTAACTCAGACAACATGCTCCGAGTATTGCATAATCAGGGACACACAACTGACACACACACACACACACACACACACACACTCTCTCTCTCTCTCTCTCTCTCTCTCTCTCTCTCTCTCTCTCTCTCTCTCTCTCTCTCTCTCACACACACACACACACACACACACACTACTTCCACTTTCTCAGACGTGTCACAGTTGAAATATACAAACACTTAGAATTTTAGCACAAACAAAGCCCTACTGAATTTGGCCTCCCTATTGGCAAACTGTCCTACTGAAGTAAAGTACGCTTGATCAATCACTCACATCTGCCTTTAATTGATGTCTTGTGCCTGTTTCTCTGAGGCCAAGTCTGACGGCGGGGCAACATGGCTCTTTGGGGGCAATCAGTATTTACAAGCACAGTTCCTCTGAGAGCTGGGCTGAAAATCTGCTCTGAAAGGCACAGGGGGAAGCCAAAACAGATGCCTCTTTTCAGTCGATCCCCAAGCATCCCATCCTGTCACAACATGCGCTCTCTGCTCAAAATATTTACCATGAGGAACGCACTTTTCAGGAGTTCACGCTCAATACATTCAGTGATAAGGTTTCGCAGCAGGCCCGTGCGGCCGACGGGATCTCGGCGGGGAGCAGCAGGTAATCGGAGCTCTGGATAGTCTTCCTGGCGGAGCCCCCTGCCAAGATGTGAGCCCGGTGACAACACATGCCAGGCACAGCTCCGTCCATGCCGCGATCTCCAGGCCCAACAGAGACAGGGGGCCCTTCTTCCCCTGGTCTGAATCAGCGATCTGCTCTTGATTAAGCAGCTTCCCTAGGCCTGACTCAGCAGCGCTCTGCTGTTGATTGAGCAGCCTGGTTAAACCTGGGGTAGGAGAAAGGAGGGGGGGTGGTATCTTGGAGCTAAGTTCTGTGGTTTTGGCCCGCTGGGGCAGTTTGGCTACTGCTGTTTCTCCCTACATTTCCTGAGCCAGTATCTCTCTGTCTGCTTCCATTTCTTCTGGTGCAGGGGCTGGGAGGTTGTAGAGATACAGCCACTAAGGTAATAGAGGTGAGTGGTTTACGGTGCACTGACTGGTTGTTGAAAGCCTTGTTGAAAGAAGGGGTTTGAGTCTGGGCTAAGCATCCAGCCATCAGAGAAGCAAGAGGGGGAGTGTTTATCCAAGAGAACTTTTATGGACAGGTTTGATATAGGCTCACTGATGAGGCTGCAGTGGAAAGTATGTGATCTGAGATGCCGTGTCTATCAGTATTTATGTACACATGATAGCCAGCATAATTCCTGCAAAAATAGACACACAGTAGCCTATGTCCATGCATGAGCTGGAAGAATTACAATTTTCCTGTCCACAAAATATTCAATAACCACAACAAAAATATCTTTCTTGAAGATTCGGTGGATCTGAACCAAAGTGCAGCTCTTTGAATAAAACAAAAAATCAGACACAAACAGTTCAATCTGGCTTGAAGTTGTGTTTTAAATTTGGCCACAGACAGACAGTTTCAGCTTGGTCTCAATCCAAAGCACAGCTCCTCTCTCCCTTAAATCATCACTGCGGCCTTGACAACAGGAACTGAGATACACACGCATGCGGAGATGTTTTACATCCAGTCCAACCATAGGGATTCACTGCTTCTGAAGAGCTTCCAAGATCGCAGATACTGCATCGTAATCAGCTTTCCAACGGTGTCTTTTTACGGCCATGCTGCTCTCCACGCAAATTTGTGCTTTTATATTTATACTGCGCTTAAAGATAAATCTTTTGAATCCCAAAGCACGTCTACTCTAAAGTTAACTACGCAATAAAACCTGACACAAAAATTAAATTATTTAGCAATGCCATAATATCCTCAAGATCAAACACTGAGCTGTCTGACTGGGCCTCCTATTTCCAGCCCCTTCAACCATAACAAGGTTTTCTTGACAAATACATTAACATTTGATGGCAATAACTTATCCATGACTGTGAAGTGCCAAGCTATTGAGAAGAGAGAGTGAGAAAGCAACAGAGAAAGAGAGAAAGAAGGAAAGGGAGGTCTGAGTTTGGCATGAGGCGAACACAGCATCACCCTTCGGCCTAGAGGAGGAAACCTTCAAAATGCACTTTATTTGCACACTTGTACACCGGCCACAGCTAACACCTCGACTCCAGCAGAGTCCATGGCCTGTAAAGCGCTGGGACCATCTCCCACACAGTGGATATTGATGTGCTGGCCCACACATAGCGGAGCCATTGTTTTGTAATACACGCACGAGGTGCTATGGGCTCTCCAGAAGAGGCCCCAGACCATGGATTAAAGTGAAAAAAACTCATCTGACTGAAAAAATTTTGTCCAAAAAAAAAAAAAAATTGACACACGCAAGTGAGGCAAATCAAAGGGCCTTAGCGTAGACCTACATAAAATAGGGCCATACAGACTAATTGTACCCTCCGTTTACAAGTAACACATTTTAAAGTAGGCCTAGCTATTCAATACTGCACACTGTTGCTTATTAAGAGTGCTCCGAGGGCCGGCCATAGCCCGTTGGCCAAATAGGGGGTTGGGGGTGTCACTGTCGGGGGTGTCACTGTCACCCCCGAGAAAATTTATTAAATACTGTTATGTAAATGCATAAATTCTGTGCACTTTCAGTCAGAGATTAGGGCCAGCATTATGCCTAAAATGCATGTATGTCTCCAAAACATTGAAAACAATTAAAACTCACAGCCATTGGTTAACCGTCAGATAGGCCTCTGTTATTGAGGATTTGGAATAATTGATTTGAAATGTAATATGCTAAAGAATTCTGATGTTTTCTGATGTCAGGATATAATTTGGTGTAACTTTACTTAGTGTGATTAGGTGACATGTTGTTTAATTAAGGTGCATGTCACTTTAAGACGTTTTAGTTGTTGGGTAAGAACGTGATGCACGGCAGAAATGTTAGGAGTTCCACGGTATTTCTGACCGTGTTGGTCGTGTCAATTGTATGAGAACTGTGCTGTTTGTTACAATAAACATTCAAGAATATTAACTGGAAGACAAGAGGTTTTTAAAAGAACACGCGTCAGTCATAGGACTCCTATTATATTTCGTTTATTGGAAACGGACCTACGACTTTCTCTTTGAAGACAAATTAGGCAAACTGTATAGACATAGCCTAAGCTACTGGATCCTTTTGAATTGTATAAATTAACCTTGTTACCTTATTATAATTATTTTTAGAGAAATTAGCAGTTAAACTAAACAGTAGGATAGCCTAATAGTGGCGTGGCGCAGACACACCTTTCCGTTGTCTGTCTCTGCGTTTCGGGCGCACCCGACTCTATTAATAATGACCGAAAGTAGGCTATATCCATGTTCTTTTTCACTATTCATCTTTAAGCTCCCCAACACTGCCGACCTCTAAGTAGTCTAATTTGATGAGATCGGGGAACTAGCGAGTGCGGACAAGAAGTCATCGCAAACAACGCAGAACTTTACGCAGTTAGTGCGTGGATGTCCTGAAGCTATTCTATAGCTTACTATTACAACTGGCGAAACTACTGTTTATTTTCATTTTACGTTTAAGAAGAATAATTAGCCCAAATCATAGTCTAATTAAACCGAAAAAACGACAGCTTTCCTGAACTTCTGCAAAGCTTGTTTAACCTACAAAAGCCTAATAGGCTATGTTAAGCATGCGGCTCCAAAGTAGGCTATAAATCAAGACTGTTCTTTCATCTGTTTCAATTGGCCTTTCTCTCGTTTATTATTGTATCATTATGATGACGATGATGATATTATTAGTAGTAGCAGCCTAATAGTGGCAGTAGCCTAATGTTCATCAACGCAGTTGCACGAACGCATTTATGTATTTATTTTGCGCAGATTTTAACATAGGCTAAAACACAGGCCTATCACAAAGCAGGGTTCGAGGTTCAACAAGAGGTGTAACCATCACTGCAGCTTGCAAGGGAGATCGCGCAGCGCCCTCCCCCCCCCCCCACCCCCACCAATATTTTCTCCCTGTATCTGCATCAATCTCATGATTGACCTCTAGCGCCTCCGTTTGACGGAAATCCGTCATATGACGGAAAACTTTAATCCATGCCCCAGACACATGGCGCAGTGCATTTGTTGGCCGAGGATCATCTTTAGCTCGAGCGGTAGGAGCGATAATAATCAGCCTTTACTACCTCGGTGAGATATAGCTCTGGGGTGCGTTTCCCGAAAGCATCGTAAGCCTACGATGATCGTAAAGTCCCTCTTACGACCGTCTTAAGATTTGCCGACTGTTTCCCGAAACCATCGTAGCTTAAGAGCATCGTGAAAACACTCGTAGATCTACGAGTGATCCAGAGTTCTCGTTACTGCCTAAGAGCGTCGTAACGCTATGCCTCAGTGGAGTCACCAGCAGGATATGCAGGGGGATTACAACTAAGAATACAATGATCCAACTTATGTTACCATTCTTTATTGTAAATTTACTTGTGATGATTCAGATTTTAGCGTGCAAAATAGCATTCATTCAATGGACATAATGCTATTAAAACCGGACAAGAATAGCCTACAAGTTATGAAAGGAGAAGTTGCCAGAAAAGTTTGCCATTATCTTTTTGTGTAGCCTTTTTTTTTATTTTTTTATTAGGCTTATGAGGTAAAAGCAGAGAAAGGAATATGTGACAATAGTCTGTTCTGCGTCAAAATCTAAGCCTATAGGCTATGTTATTTAAGCCTACACATTTCCTAATTTTCTTATCAACCTCTTTATTCAAACGTCTGCTTAAGTGACACGAAACATTATTGCACAGGCAGCACACCGTGCTCTCACAAGTAGGTTAGCAAAGCACTCGCATAAACAATGTAGGAGTAAGGTAGCCGAAGCCTAATATACATATCTTTCAACAAACATAAAAACGGGGCAACAATCTAATGTTAAATAATACAAAAGTATGTATGCGTGTGGTACATGGCCTATGCTAATTGGAATGCTTACATGCAGATGTCAAAGGTTTTCTATTTTCGTATTGATGTTAATTAATGTATAGATCCGAAGTTCAGACGGTGGCTTAGCTAAGACGTGCAGTCACCTGACATCACCATCAAATTAGGGGATATTTCAGAACTTTTATCGTGGACAGCTCCCTTAAGAGCATCGTAAGAGCAGTGCACGCGCGTTCACGCTACGAGCATGTTCGGGAAACAGTCGGCAAATCCTAACGATCGATCTTAAGATGAATCGTAGAAAACCCTCGTAAGAGTGTCTATCCATCGTTATCGGGAAACGCACCCCTGGAGGCCTTAGTGGCTGCCGAGGGGGCTCCTGCCTGTGCTTCAGTGGCTAATCAGTGTGCTTGCGGCGCCGTTTCTGACTGGGCAATCGCCAGCTCAGGGCTTCGCGTGAGCTACATGCGCGGCATTACGCGCTAATAGGCGATTCTGCAGAACCAGCAGCCAGGCACTGTAATTGTAACCCAAACAGGAGGAAGTTTCACCATTAACTTTTAACAGCTTAATCAGGAGGAGTGGGAAACAGGGATTACCAGCTGAAACAATCTGTTTGGCCTGGCAGAGCGGAGTAAATAAGCAGCGTAATGAAAGAGGGGAAGAGAGGAGAGACGAGCGAAAGAGTAGACCCAAAAGAGGCTCTCTACCGTGCCCCGGACAGCGCTGTCCAATTTCCAAGAGAGAGAGAGAGGAGGGGAAAGACCAATCCGCATGAGAGAATAATAAACTTTTACAGTTATCATCCGTTGTGCTATTTTTTTTACCACATGCGATTTCTTTGCGGCTATAAACAAAAAGTGTGCAGAAAGAGAGCAAAACTCATGATAAATGCTGGTAGATCTTCTAATTGCAGTGACCTTCAGTGTTAGACACTTGAGCTGCACAGCTGAATGGAGCACTGTAAACACACTGTAAGCTACAGTCACATCTTCCACACTGGGCAGGCGGGGCAGAGGCGCTTTTGGCTTGGCCTCTGGACATCAGTGTATCTCAGCACACAGACCTCCTTTCTTCTTCTACTCCTTATTCTTCTGCTTTTTCTACTATACAGTGCACATATGCTCTCACACACACATACACACGTGCGTGCGCACACACACACACACACACACACACATACACACACACTAACACAGACGTCACACCATCCCCATCCTCACCCCCATCTGTGGGACATTTTCATAGATGTGCTGTGGTCTCTACACTGGGCAGATAACTGTCCAATAAAAGCATGACCCGTGGTGACTCAGAGATGCAGAGCAGGTAGACTGTTTACCGGGAAGAGCTAAGTGCTAAGGCCCCGTGCTGTGCAATAGAACTGCATATACAGCACTTACTGCAACTTTTATCAGCTGTTAAGCTAGTTGTTTTTCCATGTGGTAGTGCAGTAAACGCTTCACCACAAAGGTACTGTACAACCTGTTTACTACACTTTAAATAAGAGGGCACGCTCGGAGAACACGGCAGCTTTTCCAGGTGCTGAGAACATAGAAGCAACACAACACAACACACACACACACACACACACACACACACACACACACACACACACACACACACACACACACATATATACACACATATACACACACACACACACACACACACACACACACACACACACACACACACACACACACACACACACACACAGACACACACACGCACGCACACACACACACATATAGCCTACAGACAGACAGTGAGAGAGAAACAAACACACACACACACACCAACACACACACACAGTCTCTCTCTCTGCGAAATCAATCCGTTAACACTGACTGCTCTCTCTATCATTACAGCACAGATAGAGAGATGAGCCCCTCTGGTTCATCTCAGCTTGACAGAGGGGAAAATCCAGCTGCTCACAGCTCTCTACCTAAACTTCAATCACATGCCTATCCAAGCAGGAAGCCTCTCGGCTCCATTTCCTGCCTAGCTCCATGCTAACCGATACCCTCTCACCCAGCACAACATACTGACTCAGACCTGTCAATCATGGAGAAATCCAATCATATGCTGTTATTCTACCAGCACTTAGATGATATATCATCTAAAATGATATGGCTACAATGACAAATACAATGTGGCATGATATGATTAGAGTGGCAGCTCATGGTCTCCACTAAATGACTAAGCTGTTGACAGATCCTGTAGCTGTGATTTGCACACTTTTATAGCAGTATACACTTGACTTGATTTGCACTTCATGCTGGATGAGGGCAATAGCAAAAGCTCAAGTCACTCCTGTTTGAAAGGTCCAGCCTTTCCATTCCAAACCTTTGATTGGTTTGATGATAGACATTTGTGAAAAAAGTGGTGCTTGGTGCACAAATAAAAGCTCTCTGAGAGAAGTGGTCTTAAACTCTGACATTTTTTGGCATCACTATCACAACATGGAGAGTCACCGCTAATGACAACACATCAAGTCTGACAGGCCCCTGAGATGGTCCTCTTTGTTTGACGTTCATACAAACAGATTAATACCACATTCTGAACTCTCAGCAGTAAAATGCACTGACCTCAACCATCTCCCTGCTTATACAACAACAAGATCCATCATTCAGCTCGATGAGTCAGAGCTCGTCAAAATCTGTCTAGAACAACTGTTACAAATAAAGCTATTAAAACATACATCAAGTAGCGTATGACTCAGAGTGCATTTAAAAAAGACACTTCTCTATTTGCAGAGAACAGCGGAGATCCGTCACAATAAAACATACGATCGAAATATGCAGAGTCGCGCCATGGCGTCTGCCCAAACAGCTGTGTTGTGTCACCAGGCCAGGGGGTCTCCCAAAACTCACTTCCTGTTTTTATTCCAGTCATCACAATCACCCCTATTATTATCACCATCATCATCATCATCATCATCATCATCATCATCATCATCATTATTCCATAGCACTCTTTAACCTCAGCAGCCCCCCCCAGCACCACTTGTGAAAACATCACACTTCAGGGGCTCGTCCTGGCGTTTATGTTTGGACATTCCTATTGCGAGAGCACAACAGGAGAGGGGAGAGGAGGCGTAGACTACAAACGCTCCGTGTTACTGTCCAACTGCTTTATAAGGACTCAGGAGGCTCTCCGAGCCAAACATCCCTCCGTCCCTGGGTTGGGGCAATGCTTTAAATACATGACCCAATTAAAGCAGCACGTTGGAGACGCACAGACATACACACTCACTAACGCGCACACACACACACACACACACCCCACACACACGCTGTTCCTCTGCCGGACAGGAAACAAACTATTTCAGGGAAATATGGTGTCCATTATGTACAAAAGAGCATTCTATTAAAAAAATGTTTCATGCCATGTGTTGCTGACAGGCTAAAGGCAGTCACTGGCACTAACATGACGCTTGCGAAACTCCACAGCTGGACAGATGTCCCCCACTTCTCCACTGCACTGGGGGCCTTCAGCCAACTCTCACAGACTCTTGTGACTCTTGCAAACATTTTGTTGATCGTTGTTGGTATTTGTGGGTGCCCGCATCAAGGGTTAGTGTTATGTTTGGTTATGTTGCTGGGGCCATATCATAAACAGCCACAGCAACGAAGAGGACTGAGTGAAGAACTGTTGGTATTTGTGGGTGCCCGCATCAAGGGCTTGTGTATTGTTGCTGATCAGATCATAAACGGCCACAGCAACAAGGAGGAATGACCAAAGGATTTGTCGGTATTTGTTGGTAGAGAACCAATCATTAGTTTTTGATGGTAAATACAGTAGGCTTTGTTGTAGTTTGCCCACTATGGGAAATTCCTTACAGTGCTAGCAATTTAGCACCTGTCATGAGTACAATCTGAAATTGCACAAGATATTCAGGTGATAGATGACAGATAAAATGATCGATAAGATGTTCATATAAGATTATTTATTTTATTTTAAAGTGTCTAAGGCAATTTTTTTGCTCTTGATATATTGAAATATACCTGAGATGCAACAATAAACTCAAAACTTGAAAACTTGAAACTTAAGACTTCTTGTGCAGGTTCCTCATCAGTCCCTTCTGGCCTTAGTATACAACCTTGCCTTAAAAGGCGTCAAGCTCAAAGTCATTCATTTGGGGGGTGATAATGATTGATACTTTTATACAGTGGTTGTAAGAGCCTGAATGTTTTAGACATGCCTGACCTTTGAAACCACGGCAGCAAAGATGATGGAAAAGGAGCAAGTCAATAAAAGTGAAGTCTTCATAAGTAAATCAGAGATGATGATTGGAGAGTACTTCATCTCTGAGCACTCTTTTTCAATGTCTCTGTGTCTTAATGGGATCTGTCTATTACTGTACACAGAGGAGACTGCAAGCAGGTCAAATGGGTTCACTTTCCAGTCTCTCTCTCTCTCTCTCTCTCTCTCTCTCTCAGGCTCTGTGACCAGCAGTAATCTGTGCGTCTGAGAGGCTCTGAAAGGCCCACCTCACCCAAGTTCCTGCCAAGTATGACCACTCGCTCTCCCTCTAGTAGAGGGGGAAAACAGACTAAGATTACTGGTCAACGGGCCGTCAAGATTTCCTGCTGGAAACCGTTTTCCCTTTCACCGTGGCAACGAAGTGGTATTGCACTGTATAGCCACTGGTATTGCATCATGTTCATTTATGCATGACAATTCAGCATAGTCATCAGTTTTAAGGACAAAAGAGCATGCTTTATTACATAACTCTTCACATGTTTGTCACCAATATTTATAACAATCTGAAATCTAAAAATACATTCTGGCTTGGATCAATGGAATGAACTCTATTTTCCATAAACTAATACCTCCATTTCTTCCACACACCCAGCCAGCTCAGGGCGTTTGGAGAAAATGATGCCTCGTTTCTACGGATCTTGTTTGAACACATTGAAACACTTCCCTCTGATGGATCTGCGTCCTCGGTTTAATATTTTCCAGGGACTGGACACAAATATTTTGTTGCAGGAAAAACAGACTCCCATTTTTACCGAGACCCTTTACCCTCTCCAATAAATATCTTCTTATCCCCTAGCTACAAAACTGGACCTAACAGTGGAGTACAGTATTAACCGGTGGAGTGAACAGGCTCCAAAAAGATGGTAGGCCTACAGTGTCCACTGCACTAAAAGATCATTAATGGATCCTTTGGTATGCATGTATGCAAGGATGGATGTCTGCCTGCCAGCCAGCCTGCCTATCTGTCTGTGTGACTGTCTGTCTGTGTAGGTGTGCATGTGACACATAATAGCCAGCATGGGTTTCAGCCTCCATGCAGGTACACATGCCCTCCTGTGCCTGAGGCTACAGGTGAGTCCAGTGTGGGACTAATCTTCTCCTAACACAGGTTAACCTGGCATGTGCAAGGGCCAGAGGATGTGAGCCAATCACCTGAGAGTGTGACTGGACTGGAGCTGGCTCAGAGCCCACTGTGATTGGGCACAGATCCCAACAGCTGCTATTTGGCACGGGATTTCCCTTCATATGCATCCATCCTTCCACAAACAAACCAGCCCGCAAACACAAACAATCATCAGGGCCTTGCTTCAACCTCACACTGCTCCATTTTTCTGTTTTCACAACGAGCCAGCTGATTTTACTTATTAGTTCCGGTAAGGTTCTGGTACAGTTACGGAATGGATCCGGGGAGGGGGACACAGGGTCCCACTGAGCTGATCAACAGATCCAGATGGTCAACACAGAAGTACAGAACAAAATGTCTCTCTACTGGACTCCTGAATGCTCTCAACCTGTAGCACAGGTAAGGAGCGGACACACGGTCATTACAGTCTGTGGGGGTAATATCATGCAGAGGCTCTTCTGGGAGGCTTCAATGCCCAAACTAGACTAAACTGCTTTTCCAGGCCTCTGCCTGATGTCAGCTGGCCTGGGGGGGTGGCAGTAATGGCCGGGACTAAACGCGTTGTAATTGCCATTAGATTATACTGACTTCATCGTAACAAATTTGTACCCTAAGCAATTCCATATTTCAGTGTCCAGCCAAGATCCCACTGTCCTCGTGTCAAATACTGACAAGATCATTTGATCTCCGAGCTCATGGATCGGTTAAGCCGACACGCTAAGATGAGACTGACAGTGTGGACATCCAGAAATGCCAGGGGACATAGAGCTGCATCAATGTTATTGTATCATGAAGCCCCCACAGACAGCTATGATGTTTGATCAACAGTATTCTTTATAAGTCATGACTCCAAACCACATCCAGTCTGGTAAACACCTTGTGGTACTGGAAGCGATCCTAACTCATATACAAGAGTTCAGCAGCTGCAAATGATCTTGGTTCTGAATTCACCGCATCAGTAACAAAGATAAAGATCAATTCATACTCTAGCCCTTATATATAATGTTACATGAGCTGAAATGGCTGCCAGTTTAAACCAACTACCTCTCATAAATACACCATAAACAGGGAAAGATAGCACTCTTTGGCAGCATCCAAGTGGGTGGTAATAAAGCTTGCTTTACGATCGCAAAATTACACCTCGTGTAAGCACATTTTATGACAAAATTGGTATACTTAGCAGCGTCAACACTGAACATGAACATGCCATTATGACTAATTAAGCAATGCAATGTTACAACATATGTTTATTGCACAGAGAAAAGCTTAAATAGGCACGTGGGGGATTTCATGATGCATCCTGTGCCCTTATGACGGTGAATCAGCAGCATGGGATTATGGGAATGCATGCCAGACATCCTGTGGTTTGATTGGATGCATACACCATGAAACATCACATCCCTTTCACATATGACAATCAACATGGAGCGTACAGTATTCCATGTGATCTGCTGCTTTATTCCAATGGACCTCCAACAGCTCTGGTTCTGTGTGTGGGTGGTATGCTTGAACATGTGAGACATATCCAAATGGAGGTGTTTGTTTAAACAGATAAGAGAAGCTATTACATCAATCCAAGCCCTTCTACAACACAGCCAAACCCAACCCTGATAATATCAACAAGATTCCACTAAAATCTTGCTGACAAGGAAACTGTACCATTCAATTTAGATGATGGCAGCCAACACAAAGATGTGCCGTTTCTACTGTACTGTGGTCTACTGTATGGCCTTCATGCTTCCAAAACACTTGAGCTTGAGACCTTTCCGTTCCGCAGTCTTTCTGTCTGAGAAGTGCAGGACAATCATCTGCTTCTATATAATATTTACTGAATCATAGATGGGTCATGCTGTTGCTGTGGTTTGCATGAAAATGGCAGCGATACAAAAACTGACTCTACACCGGGAAAACCCTCGGCAGGAAATACAGTATGAGAGATTTGGGAATGTAACTGCATTTTCTCCCCCTTTTCCAAAACGCCCCACAATCAGCACTCATTCGTCAAAGTTTGGTTCAGACACAACTGGCAGGAGGCCAGATCTGCGTAAAATATGCCTCGTTGCTGAGGCATTGCTTCAGTACCTCTCCAAAATATATTAAAGTTCACTGCTGAGCTTGTACAGGGCAGCCCTGCGATATGGAGAACAAGCGCTGGAATTAGTGGAGAGAGCTGGCAGAGAGCAATTACTTTACAGGGTGGAAACAAAGCTTCTTTTGTGTGTGCCATGTCATGATGCTATCTCCAGCAGAGCACTGCGTGGTCCCCAATCCTACGCCTGCTCCCTATGAAGGCAATTCTCCAGATATTTCAGCCAAGGTAGGCCATAAACACCCAAAAACCTGTCAGTCACTTCAATAATTGGCCTGGACTGAAAAGATGCCCCCCTTTGTAGTGCAATGCATAGGCACAGACCCTGTCTGACAACCTCATCCGCTGGCCAGCACACAGCCTACTAGACAGCTTTAACCAGCATGGACCCTGAGTTTCATATATCCAGTAATGAATTGAAAGTAGGCTTGTCTAAACAATGATGATAGCCATGGCTGATATCAGTCATACGTTGTTGAACTGATGAGCACGACATAAGTGAATCCAGGAGAGGACAGAATTCTCAGGTTACAACACTTAAGTGAAATGGGTGGAAGGCATAGAAAGAAAGAAAGAAAGAAAGAAAGAAGTGTTTATCTTAATCACTGTTCAGTTAGCCAATTAGCATTTTCTCTTATAGGAGCGGCAACACTGAGCAGCAGTTCCCGGGGGATGGTTTCTGAGCATCTCTGACAGAGACTACCGGCTCTTACAGAAACTTTTGTATCCTCTGCTTCAGGCTAAATAGTAAGCTATGCTCTAACACAGCTAAAATTAAGTAAGCGTAAATAGTGTCTTCAAGGTGAAAGACTTCGCATTGAATAGGAACGTCAGCTATAAAATGTGCTGCATGCATTGCATTGAAATATATCAGAGGATTTGTTGATTCGGTGGTCAAACTTTTAGTTCTCACAACTGAACGCCCTGTGATGAGGTCCAAAGCGATTGCAGCGTGCATGCACGCGAATAGACCTACTTATCCATGCAATAGTCCACCACCTACACCATCAAGTAGCCACACACGCATCGCAAGTTTTAAAAAGAAAAATCAACCATCATATCACAGCAAAAAAAACCTTACCTTCCAGGAACGCAGTCGTTGAATGGCAATTCCACAGGACGAGAGCGAGGGACCACAGGCTGACACTATTGATGAGAGAAAGTTAAAGATGCGGGATGAGAAGAACGCTCAGACTTCGCACAACGTTTCAGCAGGAAAACACTTTAAAATAAAAAGTCAAAAATAGTTTACCAGGACATCATCCTCAAAATGACGATTAAATCCTCAGGGAAGCGTGTCTTCTTATTGACACAAGTCAGCGGCGAGGAGCGATGGAGCCCCGCACTATCTCACTCACTTTCTCGTTTCGGACGCTCGCTCACCCCCTTCACTCGCTCACTCGGTCGTATTTCCCCCCGACTGCCTGCAGTTCCAAATGAGACAAAGGCAGCCTCAGTCCTCGTTGGGACTCAAACACTGAAACCTGACTCCCCGCAGCCCGTCGCTGGACCACCACTTTATCCTGCAACCCGCTCCACACGTTTATACCCCAAATTTAAATACACCCCTCCCTCCTCTCTCCAAGATTAGCGTTAAATGCACAGACCTGTAGCAGTGCATCTCCAATAAAATGGGTTTGGGTTAAATCAGTACATTTCATGGTCAAGTTAAGGAATACATTCGTGATAGGTATCCTAATGAAAAGTAGCTACTTTTAAAGAGATAAAGTCGACTTCAACTGAATTTGTAGTTCTACAACCAGTGGACAGACAGACCAATCAACTGATTAATCCTAAACTGACAGGTACATTCAGAAGCATCATTTGAAAGTTACACACACAAATTAGCCTACCTCAATAGATGGATTCATGTAATGAACACGTTTGATACATCTTGATGGGATTATAAATATGAAACCAGCTGCATAATTAGAGTAAGTAATCTTGAACATTGGATAATAATGGTGTTTATGTGCAATCATTGCCTACAGAGCTGCATGTGGCCATGCCATATGTGGTTGCCTCAGCCAGTGGAATGATATAAATGCTAAACTATCTTCAAACAGTGACTCCATCACACGAGTCTTGTCTCCATGAGCAGATAGAGGGGTGAGCTGGTGGTGATAAGCCGTGGTGAATTATTCACTCCTCAGCAAAGACACGGCGAAGTCCTCCAGGTGTTTCATCAGCCAGGCCAGACAGCCTGGGGCCAGGGAGGTCGTGAGACACACAGCCCCCAAACCCCACGCTGATAGATGCTCTGTCTCAATGTCAAAGACAAAGGCATTCTCGCCTAATGATGCAGAGTGCAGATGTAATTCAGGGATCTCTGTTTGTTTTTCCATGTCAGTGTTTCTATGAAACAGGGATGACTGTATACAGTACATAATCTAAATCTTATTTTATCTCATCAGATGAATTGAGTCATTTCATAAATTGAGTTCTATCAGCATATAAGTGTGACAGCTGCTGAGGTGCCATTAGAGATACATCTGCTGTGTCTGATTGCTTCAATAAGACAAAAGAAAGAAAGAAAGAAAGAAAGAAAGACAAAAAGAAAGAAAGAAAGAAAGAAACATTGTCCTGACATGAAGTTACTTGTGTACGTGTGCAGAAAATAGTGACCCAGTAATGGAAAACTCTTGAGCTCCTTATCATTCCCATGTACTGTAGGCCAGTGGAGAAGACTCCAGACATATCCAACTGAGTCACAAGGCAGACTCATAGGGAGTCATGTGTGGCTTTGAGTACGATCAGCACACCGGCACGCCATAATCTAAAGAAGCAGACAATTCAACTCTCCTTCACAACCAGATGTGTTCAGGCAGATGATGAAATAGGCTGCGTTGTGACATATTCTTCTTCTCTTTGGCCCATTAGGGGATTAGATGGAGAGTTACCGCTCCTCATCTCAGCACAAAGGCTTGAGTGAAGGGCCAAGCTTACAAAGAGATTTCTGACAGATTTCTAAAAAAGGTCAGCAAACACAGTCCGACGCACGGCCGTCCTCTCCAGCCGTGCCAGTAAGACGTGAAGGAGACAAGCGGTCAGTGATTTCCCTTATAAAGTTCATTACAGTAAAGTATGATTAATAAAGCTTAATACCTGAATGTCCTGAATTATGGTTTGCGATGTTTCCTTCAAAGCTATAAAGCTTAACGAGATGTTGGGATCTAGTGGAGCCTACACGGGGGAGGTCGTCCACAGACTGAATTCCTAGGTGGTGAGTTAAGGACAGGAGAGGAGAGAGACTTCAGCCCAACTTTGAAAGCTTCAGTGCTTTTGTAACTGTGTCTTTAAAACTGTGTTTGGTCCTGTGCTGCTGGTTGTTCCACAAAGAGGGCCAGCAGTTTGAAGCGCACACTTCAAAGTCAGGAGTGCCACCTCTCAACACTCTGGTCACAAGAGTGGCATCTCACACACAAAGCACTGTGACAGTGACCCACGCCAGTCTAGTCAACAAACACATTACACAGAGCCTGTACACATTCATTCCATATGTGCAAACACACACACACACACACACACACGGTCTGGAACACTGCAAGGAAATTAGCACTTCTCAGGATCATCATGACTTGAACAAGTATTAGTCGTACTGGGGGTGTATGTTTGTGTGTGTGTGTGTGTGTGTGTGGAGGGGTGGTGTTCCAGAGGTCATGGGGAGGTGTATTTGCGCAGGGCCCAGAGGTTTGACTCAAACATTCGGCCGCATAAAACCCCCCCTACAAAACCCCCCTCAGCAGTCGAGCATTGATGAAGGCCATCCAAGAGTTTCTCTGTCATAGAAGTAGTGCATTGAAGAAGGCGCTCCAAGAATTCCTCTATCAATTCCGGAGACACTCAAGAATCTGCCACTATCGTGACATAATAAATTATCTCTGGATGGCGCAGAACAATCTCAGTGCAAGTAGAATTTTTTTTGCCTACACATTTTGTCAGGATAAGAGTACAGTTTTTGAAGCAGTGGTAGTGTTTGCTAGCCTGACGTCAAATGATATAGGCGGGGCTAAAGTTCGGCTGCACCCAGGCTAAGTGTTTGCCCCTTTGATGCAGACAGATAGACTTTGTGTCATTCACATGTTGACTATATTAAAAAAATTGTGGATGAGTTACATTTCACATTTGGTTATGATCATCTACCTAATCTTACTCCTTAGACAGCCAAAAATGAATTATAGATATATAAAATATCAAAGCTAAACAGTTGCATCTGTATTCTGGGTTGACAAACTGGGAACATGTTGAAACTGTCAAACTGATTGCTCTGAAACAGATATGCACAAGGAAATATGCAAATAGATGAAGTCAAAGTTGTTTTGACCCACTTATAGTAATTGCAGGCACTGATGCACTGCTCAAATAAGACCACAAACATGCAAAGGACTCTCCTAGTAAACTGTATCTGTTTGGGTTGACTCTCTTTGGCTGACCAAAGCTGTAAAAAGGCCAGGAGACAGTGAAAACGCTGTCTGGTATTCAGTTGATAAAGAAATCAGGCAACATGCCTTCTCCTCCCATTGCCAAGGTCATCTGGTGTCATATTAATGTGTGAGCACATTCTAGTCATTGAGTAATACACGTCTGATCTGATGTCGTGTAATACTTAGATGGATAATGCTGAAATGTGTGACATCTGGCCTTAACAGGATAATCCCCATCCCCTGGGGGTTTGTGTCAGGCAAGCAAGTGTACTACTACAGTATGTGCCACCCAGCACTTTTATGAATACATCCTAAAACAAACCAGGAGGAATTCTTCGGCCAGTAGTCAGCATCAAGCCAAATCCATTAAGTCATCAAGAAGATGAAAACTCGTCTTTATTTTCTCCTGAGAAGTCATTTGCAACTCCTCTCCGCCTCATGGTAAGCCCCTTGTAAAACGTCCTCATTCAACCCTCGATCCAGCCAGCACAAACCCAGCCCTTCAGAGCGTACTGTAGGTGCATTTGCCCAAGTGCTTTCATTAAAGTTTCTGCTGCTGCCACGGCAACGGGTGTTGATGCAAATAAATACCGGCCGAGCTGGAGACGGAGATGTAGATGGCGACGGAGACGGACTCGGCAGTGGTGGTGGGAGAGAGGCTGTGGGTGTCTGGGCCGGGACTGATTAGGAAACGGATTCCCAAGGCCCTGAATGAGTCAGCATGGCGCTCTCTCTCTCTCTCTCTCTCTCACTCAGGCAGCTGGGAGAGCATCAGTACTAACCCCTGCACAAACACTCAAGGGCAAACTTTAAAGAGGTGCTCGAGAGAGTTATATGAGAAACTAGGCAGAGTCCTGGGTCCCAGGAAATGATAGAGTTAGTAAGAGCCATTGAAGAATGTAGGTGTGACTATAGAGTAAGGGAATGGACATGAACATCAAGAGATGCTGTTGAACATCAGGGGTTGTTTATGCAGTAAAATGAGATGTGCCTGTTGTTTTTGTCTAAGTCTCACCACAGGAACGTCTTCAAGTGGTGGAATATCCAAAATAAGTAACCACAATGCTGACTGTACTGAACATTCGTTAATTTGACGCAGAATTTTCAAGGATTTGGAAAAAACAGCTGATGCGGAAGATGTGGGATGTGAACAGTGTTACTGTAGCAACCATGAATCAGCTTGGTTCCCAAACATGTTTGATAGATACACAAGCTCCATGCTGTAAAACAAATGCAATTTAATAATTGAAACTGTGGTTGGACAACTGGTTTGTTGGTTCTTAGCCCTTCTTCATTGCATGTGTGTGTGTGTGTGTGTGTGTGTGTGTGTGTGTGTGTGTGTGTGTGTGGTCAAAGCTGACCTCAATTACAGGCTCAGAGTAAAGCAAAACATGGTTGTGGTGGTCAGAGGGCCACGGTGGTGCGGTGTGGTGTGAGTGTTCACGCTGACGTGCTAGATTCTGCGAGATGTTCTTCCGCAGAACAACCTTCCCCGCAGGCTACAGAAAAGATGCAGCACACAGCTTTATCAACAGCACTGACATTTTTTAGGGCCTTGATGTTTTGGATATTATTGAAAGGGGTTTCTCTGGAATCTTTTCTCCAAGCCAGTTTATTTTGATCTAGAGTGTCTTTAAGAAGATGACCTTCTGAGACGATGATGCTACTGTGAATCGTGGGTGCTGACGGGAGGCCACTGCCTGAATGTTTCCATATCGGGGGAGAAAAAAGAGAGAGAAAGTGAGAAAAATAAAATGTCAAGTCTTCATCTTCCACACACGTGGAGTCCATATGAGCCACTGAAAACGGTAATGAGCTTCAGCACTCTGCTTCTGATCCAGTTTGATTTATGTTCAGAATCAAAGAGGAATTCAAAATTGACCTCACAGAAAATATATCAAGTCATTCACCACCATCTTGATATTCATAATTGAATTATTCACGTGAAGCTCTCCATCTCCAATTTCACTGGCAGCTATTTCAGACAGCACTTAATTCCCAAAACTGTGAGCTCAAGGAGGAGAGAGGTCTGGTTCCTTTCTCCTTTCCCCCTAAGAAGGGTCTTTGAAAAGGCGTGAAAGTGGCAGCTCTCTTTGGACACAAACCCCGAGAGCAAACATTGACCAGTGGTGTGAGGACACAAAGGACTGAAAGACCACACGCCTGACAAAGGGATCAGTCCTCCTCCGGCTACTTCACAGACTTTCTCGCTCTCATTCACACAAAAAAAAACACACACACACACACACACACACACACACACACACACACACACTTTTCTTAGAAATCCTGAAAATATACATATTTCAAACTCTAAGCTCTAAACATAAACTGAGCATAAACTCCAGAATAACCATAAAACACTTTTAAGTGTGTTGGTCCAGAATGTGGAGGAGGTCTGGCTGCAACCCTCTCCTACTCTGCATTGGTATGTAGTCGTCAGTTCATTGGCTATCCTTGGCAGAAAACTACACAAAGTTCCATTCAATATTTCCAGAAAAATGAATGTGTCTTGCTTTATGGTTAGTGTGCTGAACTCACTCACAATCTGTGCCATGCAAGACTATGTACTTTGCTCTCTCCTATGCTGCACAGTATTGTGACTATTACTGCCATATGGTTCTGTGCCAGGCAAATGTTTTGTAAACCCTCGCTTGACTTTTTATTGAATTTTCATATTTTCACATTGGAATTATTTAGCATTAAAGCTTCCAAAAAGCTTCCAGGTACACTGTAAGTAACCCACCTTAGAGTATTTATCTTTAAAGCACAACCAAAGCGGAAATTGTATTTTGACATAGTTTTCATGGTAGTCTATAGAATTAAAATCTTGTGTCAAACAACACACTGAGGAATTCCCCTGACCTCGACTCTCGTGTTCCAGACAGATATTACATCACCTTCGCTTGCCCTGGAGATCAGTCGACGAACAGGAATCATACCGAACAGCTAGGACGGACTCGCCAAGTTCTCCATGGCCTAGTTAGTGCTCTTTTGTTCTTCTCAGGCCTTGATGCTGAGCAGGAGAGATTTGTGGCTTTAATTTGTTTCTGAGGCTGCTCTCAGTGCTCAGGTTCTGAATAATAAAGAGGGTAGGATGTCTGTGTGCTCCAAAGGACACCCTGGACGGCTACTTTGTAGTGTGGGTCCTATGTCTTGGAACCCGACAGCGCAACAGGAAGAAACATGGAGGCTGTTGACATGAATGCACAGTTTGTGACACACACACACACACACACACACACACACACACACACACACACACACACACACACACACACACACACACACACACACACAATCTGTTTCATAGTGCCTCACTAACTACACTTGAGATAGGATGAAGGATATTGGTACAGAGAGAACAGATGGATAACATCAACCCAATGTAAATGCACTGCCATACAGCGATTGCCTTGAAACCAGCTCATGTACAGTATAAAGCGTCTATGTTAGCCAAATGTGCTATAGTAAAGGTCATCTCATCATGACTTCTCTCACAGCAAGAGAGTTCTCTGAGTTATGCCACTGCACAGTGTTACATAGACAGGTACTCTAACACCAAAACAAACTAACATTTTATTTCAGTCTGATACAGTAAACACTACTGTCAAACACTGCAACTACCAACAGATGTATTTCCATGACAACAGAGTAAACATGCGCAACAAGAGAGAGGGGGCAACCCCCTGAGTCAGTCCTCCACTTACTGCCCTTGGAAACACAGCTTTGCTTCACAGCTGCAGTGCTCTACTGTAGCTCCGGATGGTATTTTCACACAGACACACATGCATACACACATGCAACCACATGCAGTATCCCTCTCCTTCTTCTTCTTCTTCTTCCTTTCTCTCTCTCTCTCTCTCTCTCTCTCTCTCTCGCTCTCTCTCTCACACACACACACACACTAACAAACAAGCAAACACACACACACACATTCACCCCCCCCCCCCCCACCCCACACACACACACACACACACACACACACACACACACTTTTTGTGTTTTCTCCAGTGAACTGAGTGCCAGTGTTCTTTGGCGGGGTGGAGACTTTTCCATTTGACTGCGCTGGTGGGTTTGACGCAGGTGCAGCTCTAGCAGGAGTCTTTTTCACAGGACGAGACCCGGGCACTGCCCACCCTATGCCAACACACGTCAAGAGCACAGAGAGAGAGAGAGAGAGAGAGAGAGAGAGAGAGAGAGAGGAGGATGGAGAGATCAAGAGGGAGAGAGTGAGAGAGTGATGAGCTGAGGCGTCCTGACGCAATGGAATGTGAATCATGGAGAAAGTGGCATCCAGTCTAACTGGCCAGATACTGTTCATTCATTTTCCCACCCGGAGCAGAGCGCAGTGCAGCGGAGCGGAGCCACAGCTGGGCCCTCTGGGTCAGGTTAGAGGGCAGAGGGGGTGGACACAAGTGGACAGAGCCAGAGGAGAAGGGTGGGATGGAGAGAGCAGAACAGAGGAAAGAGGCTGGAAAGGAGAGAGTGGGAGAGAAGGAGCAGAAAAAGGAGGAGGGGAGGGGTGGGGAGGATGGAGTAATGGGTGAGAGGGTAGCAAGAGATGGGTAGAAGAGGAAGTGAAAGGAGAAGAGGAAAGGAAGAGCGGAGAGGAGAGGAGAGAAGACTGGTTGGGTAAGGTCACCCTTACGGAAATTAAGCATAGTTTTACTATGACAAAATAGCCATGTTTTTTGGGTAACCATGATGGTTTATCACTATTGTTTGACCATGTTTTTTGTTTTTAAGGATAACCATGGTAACCATGGTTTATCACTATAGTTGATAAATAAGCACCATGCCCCGCAGGGTCGCTGCTAGAACATTCGAGGAGAGAGGAGAGGAGAGGGGAGGGGAGGGCAGAGGAGAGGGGGTTGTGTGTAGTGGGGTTGGTATTTTGGGATGGATGCCAAGAAGAGGACCAAGAGGATCCTTGTTCAGTACCCACACACACACACACACACACACACACACACACACACGTCAACACACACATACACACACACACACACACGTCAACACACACATACACACACACACACACACACACACACTTCAACACAGAAACATCTGCATGCTGCTGCGCACAAACACAGATTCATATTTCTCTCTTACTCTCTCTCTCTCTCACTCTCTCTCACACACACACTTTTCATTGTCATTTTCAAGCACACACAAACAACACTGATGAATGCCTGCTGACACTTACATAGACACAGCAAATTCATGTCTATGCAGAAGCATATGTATACTATTACTGTCAAAACACAGACACAGACACACACACACACACACACAGAACCAGAAGCTTTTTCAGCGTCCATGCTTTGCCACCAACCACTAGCTTCTGCCACACTGACCACTGAACCACTCTGAAGCACTACCCTGTAAAACTTTTGTCAGCCAGTGAACCTGAGAGAACATCACACTGGCTAGGCCCAAAAAGTTATCTGTGTAAAGCGCCATCCAGCTGTGGGCACAATTAACCTGCCCGTGAGCCCTCTGAGTGGGCACTTTATGGGCAAGAGCAGTTTAACACGCAGGTTATTTCCACTGGTGTGTGTCTCTGCCTGGTATGCACAAAAACAACCAGACAGACGTCACTGACTCCTCTGTTATGGACCGCTCAGGCAGAGATTAAAGTTGTTACTGAAGTATTTTATTTTGGAGTCGACAGCTGGAAAATATTCTTAAAAGCGTGTATAAATTACGACGAGACGTAATTCACACACACACACACACACACACACACACTTTCTCTCTCTCTCTCTCTCTCTCTTTCTGTCAGACTAAACTCATTCAGACCCACACACACATATACACATGCACATACACACAAAATGAAGTATTGACCTTCATGTTTTGAAGAGTGATGAAGTAGCATTTAGACCAATTAAAAAGCTTGAAGGAAAAGAAACTGAAGAGCGAAGTACATTTAAACTTCTTTTAATCCATCACAGATATGCCTCAATGCTATACAATTACATTACTGTACTTTCAAATCCAACATTGATGGTGTTTATGCTTCCAAACTCATTTAAAGTGATTTTTTTTCTGAAAGAAAAAAAAAATGTTTTCCAGATGGAAGACTGTGCTTGTGTTAGTATCTCAGCTGACATGATTACAGTGCGTTCATGTTTCCTTTGACAGGGAGCAATGCATTGATTAACCCGTTTATTTTGGAATTGCCACAGCTTATTTGAACAATCAGGTGCATTTATGCACGGAAAAGAGCGGTAGATCTGTACCGTGAGTCAGTCCCGGCCACGGCAGGGATACAACGCCTCCATCTGGCCCTCACATGTCCAAACTTACATGCGAAGCGTATG
Organism: Sardina pilchardus; assembly: GCF_963854185.1. NCBI lineage: Eukaryota > Metazoa > Chordata > Actinopteri > Clupeiformes > Clupeidae > Sardina > Sardina pilchardus. Next base: position 27,107,080 of record NC_085012.1, read on the forward strand.
CAAGGGAGAGCCTAAATGAGAGACTTTCGACACTCTCCACGGCCCACTGCATTCAGGCCGCGTGTCCACTCGAGCAGCCACAGGATGAAGCAATTAGACGAAGCAACACGTCCATGAGACAACTCCGTTCTCAAGGCCAAACTGATGCATCTGTTTAGGAAATGCTTTAGCCATGAACCCAGGGACCAGGGTGTTGTCGACCCAGAAAATGAAAAAAAAGAGTATGTTTTTCTGCGAACAAATTTGCCTTATAACTGTCACACGAGGCAGTCGGGCCAGTCATATCACCGCAGGCAAGAGAGGGGCCGTGGTGCAGCTGCAGGGATCGCTTTTACTGTGACATAGTCATAATCATGTGCAATATCAGAAATATGACACTTGAAGATATCCAAGATCTCTGATTGCTGGACCATTTTGCACTTTCCTATTTGTACACTGTATGTGTGTGTGTGTGTGTGTGTGTGTGTGTGTGTGTGTGTGTGTGTGTGTGTGTGTGTGTGTGTGTGTGTGTGAGAGAGAGAGAGAGCGAGAGAGAGAGAGAGAGAAAGAAAGAAAGAGCGAGAGAGAGAGAGAGAGCGGGAGAGACCTATACACTTGCACACACAGAATTACTCTTAGGACTAGATTTGAACAGCCTGAATGCATGGTGCAATTGTGAAAGCCTACAGCTGCACTTCTGCTGTAAGCTCTGCTGTCTGGGATGTATCAGAGAAAGGGTGGGGTTGATCTCAAACAGACTTTGTTGATGGATCCACGACGAGGATCGATAATTTGAAAATGAAAAGATCCCCTCTGCCAAACTGCCCCCTTAGGACTGGCTGATTGATCCGCTGTGTTCTGTGACCACAGCAACTCAAGGCCGCACATCAGGTGCAGATGGCACATATTCACTCACAGCTTTTACCAGGAACATGATTTTTCATAGTCTGTAAGAGTATCCTATTTTAAAGCGGTTGGAGTTTGCGTGACAATTTTTGGGAATAGAATAGCCTAGTGACAATTATTTTGGAACTTGGAACTAAGCTAATGTCTCAAGCTGAGAGCTGCCACGAGCATGTGCTTCAGTAAAGCCAGAGACTGTCCCAAGATTTCATCTGAGACGCCACTTTCAACATAGTTTGGCTGGATTAACAAAGTGAAGAACCTCCCAGTGTACCAAAGACTGAATTGGAATTATTGTACTGGTCATTGGCAGGAGTGGATTGATTCCTTCTGAAAGGAGCAAAAAGTATAGATTTGAATGTTTTGAGAAAGCAATGCAGACCAACTAATTCAATCGTACATGTTTTTGCTAGGCTAAATGTTTGTAGCTATAGAACACAGCAATCATGGAATACTGTCATAGTCTCAACTTTATGGTTTAAGGGAGCAGAAGGCTCATTACACTTACAAGACCACGGCGTCATTGGTAACCACTGTGTGTCACATTTGAATCCCAATAAAAAGGGTGCCCACAGGGTGCCCACAGGAAATGATGTGAGGTATGGCTGTTTCACAAAACAACACAACACAACATAGGAGGACTACACTGCTACTTCTATTCATTACATTTACAAGATCCTAGAGCTGGTCATAACAGTGGGATCCTCCCACCATGGTATCCCACACTGCAAACATGATGGATGAGCAGACCAGCTGGAACCCTGATGAAGCTGTCTGAAACAGGCCACTGCTGTTGCCAGAACTGTCAGCAATATGGATGAGATGGATAATCATTTCCTTACTTTCCCCTCCAAAAAGGTGTAATCTAATCGGCTCGCAAAGCACATAATAGATGGCTTAAATCAATGAAAAATATATGGTATGTGTGATAAAATGCAGAAATAATTCGCTTGAACCCACAGGGACATCCTAGGGTTCATATTTACGAAGCTTTAATTGCACTGTTAATTAGCCAGACCTCTCATTGTGTCACCCTCATTGCTCGAAGTCTCTCTCTCTCTCTCCCTCTCTCTCTCTGAGCCTCCCAGCCAGACTGAGCTCTGTGGGCCGGCACCGCCCTGCGTCTGCTCCAGATTCATGCAATGCTTGGCCGGGCCTCGGGACCAGGCTTCGCTGCTGACGTAGCGGAAAAGGATCTGGACGGCTCCCTGCCTGCCATCTCACGAGGATGGATGAGGTGTGTGACCGAAGATGAGGGAGGATGGCGAGGAAGAGGAAGATACCGAAGAAGGTCGACGGATACCGACATGGGAGGGTCAATGGGTGGACGATGATGGCAGAGTCAATGTATATTGACTGAAGTGAAGATCATAACGGAGCTGAAAACCTGGTATGCGTGATGCATGATGTGGCTTAGATCATTCATGACACTGCCCCACTGACATATAGAGCGTGCTGTATGTGGGCACCTCCCTGCTGCACAGGCACTGCCCCACTGACATATAGAGCGTACTGTATGTGGGCACTTCTCTGCTGCACTGGCACTGCCCCTCTGACATATAGAGCGTATGTGGGCACCTCCCTTCAACGTGCCAAGGGCAACAAGTCTGCATGCTTAAACTGTGCACACTTGAAAGTAGTATGACAAGAACTACACTTCCATGGTGTTCACTGCTATTTGTGCGTGCACCCACAGGCAAATATAATCAAGGTGAGGAGTGACTGAGAAGTGACCAAGAATGGAAGAGGGAGTTTGAAAGGCTGTAGGGGAGATACTGACATAGTATGGCTAGCCCTGTGTTAACCAGAGATAGACGTGGAGAGAGAGAGAGAGAAAGAGAGGAGAGAGAGAGAGAGAGAGAGAGAAAAAGGAGGGGTGTGCAGGGACCGAGAAGCCAGGAGAATGATGAGGAAGAGGGAGAACCTAACACAGGTCAGCTAAGGTCGTCTGAGCTCATGGTGCAATATGTAGAAGTATGTCAGTGACAGGTCATGCCACTGCATCTGGTCCTGATCCTCAGAACATGACTCTAAGCTTGGCAGGAGCGCAGGAGCTGTCTTTGGAGGGCTCATATGATATCACAGCCCTTTGATGAGCGTACTAATGCAAGTGTTTAGTGTCTCCATGAACAACACACATACACATACCCACACCCACCCACACAAAACTTAAAGGCATAGTCATACATTCCCTCTCTATTACAGTGCACGCACGCACTCACACACACACACACACACACACACACACACACACACACAGAGACAAACACGCACATGCACATGCACGCACACACACACACACACACACACACACACACACACACATGCACAAACATACACACTCTCTCTCTCTCTCTCTCTCTCTCTCACACACACACACACACACACACACAGAGGCCTGTAACAGTGCAGGGCCTTGGCTGTGAGGCTCAGACCTGCTCTGTGCTTTTTGGCAGCAGTGGTCTCCCCATGGAGGCAGAAACAGAAACACTGCAGCTGATGTGGCAAGGCACTGAGTTTATGTTTCTCTCTCCTTCTCTCTCCCTGCATCCCTCTCTCCTCTCTTTCCCTCAGCCAGGCTCTGTTCTCCCTCTGACGAGGTCTATATATCTGTCACTTCCTCTTTCTTCTTACCCTCTTCCAACTCTCCATCCATCTCCATATCCCCCTCTCCTTTTCTTTTATATGCCCTGACATTACTTGCTCTTCCCTTCATTTTGCATGAGTCACCCTTCAAACTCCTCTTCCTCTTTTTGCTCTCACTCTATCTCCTCCCATCTCTCTCTTTTGCATTCTCATTCTTTTCCTCCCTTTAGATCTTCATATGGTAAAACTCACTCTGTACAGGCTAAAGTACACAATCACCCACACCATGCTCAGGCTTTACATGTTGCTCTCCTAACACCTCCTGGTCATCAAAGCGTGTGTGAGTGTGAAATATAATAGCATGTGAGAGGTGGCACATGTTAAAGTGGAGCATGGCGGAGATGCTACTCAAATGCGTCTATGCTGTCCCTGTGGAGTCTGGGAAAAATCACATCACCGCCTCCTGCTCCGTGAGGGGAGACAGGCGACGAAAGGGAAGTCACTGATTTATGCACCAACACACACACAGACACACACAGACACACAGACACAGACACACACACACACACAGAGACAAAGACACGGAGCACCTGTCCTCTAACCCTATTTCTTCTCAACCACTTCTTGATATTCTAGAACATTCTTCTGAAGCTCTGAAAAGCTCCGTCCAACTGACCTAATCTCTGTCAGAGAATATGCACTTAGTCCTTTGAGTTTGTGATGTGTTATGGTTTGTATAATAGTATTGTTTTGTTATAATTTGTCTATTGATAGAATTTAGAATTTATTTTGCTATTGTCCTTAAATTTAGCCATACCATGCTTTAGTTATTATTATTATATATAATTAACTGAGTGACTTATTTGATTGCTATTCTCATTTCACTGTTTTATTTCTCATTAGGTTAGTGCTTAAAATTATTGTTTTACTGATAATATTACTATTCTCCCTAGTTTGTAATTGTTCACTGTTAATTTAATTTGTATTGTTATTTATTTGTATGTCGCTTTGGACAAAGGCGTCTGCTAAATAACCATAGCCATAGCCATAGCCATAGCCATAGCCATAGCCATAGCCATAGCCATAGAGAAGGGGGGTAAAGGTAACTGTGATCTTGAGAGACATCTGATGGATGTACAGTATGTGGCAGGTTAACACAAAGCCCATGATCTAAAACACAGCGTTGGGGTGCATAGGTTTTCATCTCTGTTGGCTTGTGCAGCACAGAAATAATGCCCTATTTCAATATGGTCAGCCACAGTGATGAATCCAACAAACTTCAAAGGCATATAAATCAAATGTCTGGTGTGGACTAGTCAAGATTGGGATTGATCAATACTTTTACACTTTCATCTGACTTTTATACATTCCATCTTTTACAACAACAAACAAGTGTCAGTGTTCTCCAGATGTGAAACATGATTGGAACACAATAGCAGGCTTTGAAGTTTGAGCTATCTGCATTTTAAAATGTTTGGTGTCGCCTGATCTCAATCAGCGGAATGCTGTTTAGTCAGATCAAGTGAAGGTTCTCAGGCTCAGAAAATAGGCAAAAGAATGTTGTAGTCATACAGTACTAAACGGAGGGGCCGTTGCCAAAACTAACCAGTTGGGTCGTACACAGAGATGGCAAAGCAAGGGTATAAATAACACAGGAGAGGCTCTTTCTTCCCTAGTTGGATGGAGGCATCATGACTGTTCTTCCACTCAGACAAGGGTTGTTTCTTCAGTGCATGCCACCCAGACCTTGCTCTTGGTTTGATTGTTGGTCATATCCTGTCTGGACTATTGGCTGCAGGTCAGACATATTATCAGGCACAGTGCATGTAAATACCTTCCTGTCTCCTCACTAGTAGCCTTTTTAGGCAGCAAGACAAATTGAAACAACACAATGAATGTAAGAATCCCCATTTAGCATTCTATGCACCGGGCATACCTTTAGGGCCCTCATTTGACAGATGGCTGCAAAGTCTTTTAAAAGTCTAACTAATGCCAATTCAATAACTAAGTAACATCAATTCAACACAATGGACAAGACCTGAAGAGCAAACATACTGTAGATGACTCAACTCAATGCTCCCACATGCTGGATGACAGCTCAGTTCAGGTGTGAACACTTTGCTTGTTGACAGTCTTTGCACTTTGCTCGCCATCAGGGCACTCATGTCATTTTCAATGTACAAAGTTCCATGACAGTCAGGCCACCCAGTAAGTTGGAGAATGGCTAAACGGGTCTAGTGATATGACACAACGGCTCTAATGGATTCAGTTTGTGCCAGACATCCCACTGCACACCCTCCTCTGCCCAAAGGGCTTACTCTTCGTCACTGACGCCCATTAATGTACAGCTCCTTTAAATTAGCCACGACATGCTAACTGGAAACACCACTTTGAGTGGCGCATCTTTCAGATGGTTCCAATGTGGACCATTTGTATGTGCTTTTGTGGGGGCATTCTTGGCCTCGTATGGGTCAGGGAGAATGGACGCATTGGTACAATAAGGCATTGACAGGCCGGTCACAGTCGCCTCGGTGGCATGTTCAGAAGGGGAAAAGTTACTCTCATGTTCCTCTGTGACGGACACTGTTTGTCCAGTAGCGTGCTCATCAAAGGACCCTTTCACATGCAACAGTTACATGACTTTAAAAGGGGAAGAGACTGTCCTTTTTAATAACGGGCCAATGAAGGGGTGACTCGGGGCATGGTGTGCATTTCAGAAATAAAAAAAAAGCAGTGTGATGTGGTTCAAATGATGATTCAAGGTTTGAGGTTTTCACTGGGGAAGCAGGAGTTGAGTGGAATAACAGAAGTCATAGATGCCATAGGGATGAGAGTGAAGGAGTTTCTTCATGAGGGAAGGTCTGGACCTTCAGAATGGGTGGGCCTCGGTTGTCAAGGTGACAGGAAAGAAATGATGCTGTGTTTTTTTTTCCAGCTGACCACATTGGTAACATTTCCTTGGCACTGCCCTATTACATATGCATGCCCACTCAATGACACACACACTCACTCTATATAAACAAATATACATACACATGTGCAAATGCCCACACACACACACACACACACACACACACACACACACACTTGAGCAGGATGCTTGCTCATTCAGACTCTCTCTTTCCCAAGTGCAGCTCAAGAGAACATGGAGCACACGCTGCTTCACTACAGTACATGTTCAATAGTGCATGGCTGGAATGCAAGATCCCAGAGGCTCCTGTCAGGATCACATACACACACTCACTCACACACTGTACATGTACTGCCCCCCGCCCAAACACACACACACACACTCTCATATAGAGAGATAAAGACTGTGGAGTCCCAAAGCCTCTGTCCAGCGTTAGTCCGTTACAACGAGCTGATGATGACCCTGTGAAGCAGCAAACACTGAGCAGAGTCTTTACACATGCAGTAAATCACACTTTCCTTCTGGGGGAGTCTCTCTCTCTCTCTCTCTCTCTCTGTGTGAGTTAGTGTGTGTGTGTGTGTGTGTGTGTGTGTGTGAGAGAGAGAGACAGAGAGAGAGATAGAGAGATAGAGAGAGAGAGAGAGAGAGAGAGAGAGAGAGAGAGAGAGAGCGCTCTGGAATCCTTATCTGTTCCACTGGGGGCATGTCAACTTCTTGACTGGTCACACATACAGGCCCACACATAGACTGGTTTCTGCCTCTCTCACACACACGCACACACGCACACGCAGATAAGCGCAAACATACAAGCACAGCCAATCCCCTTCTACCCACCCCCACCAAACACACACACACACACACACACATGGCCTACATTAGCACCTAGATCTCCTCAAAGCCCTTAATAACAGCCCTGGGAGTGTGGCAGCCACTTCAAGTTACTGTGGCCCTCTCAAGCCCTCACTCAGAGCTCATATCCCACACTTGGAGAAGGAGCTTTCATGAGATAAACACAGGCAGGCAGGCACACACACATACACGTACACACAATATAAATGCATGTAACACTCACGTACACACACACACACACACACACACACACACACACACACACACACACACACACACACACACACACACACACACACCTACAGTAAGATAAATTCTAGCTAAACACAGCTGCCAATAGAGCAGACTGTTTGACCCAGCCAGGTCATTCTGACTCATCCTAATGACCTCATCTCCAACAGCAACACTAAAGTGCATCCACCATCTGCATTTGGACAAATGAGCTACAAGACCTTATTCCTATATTCATTTAACATATCCAATACAGAATCTACCTCATCTACCTCAAAACCACCATAACCTAAAATGGATGATAAATGGATAATGTGTATACATTTAGTTGTATAATGCTGTGCTTTGATGACAACACTTGTGACACATTATACCAGTGGTTAAACATACTGTAAATGAAAAGTGTACGGTGTGTAGAGCTCCATTTAGAGTGTGTGTGGGGTCTGTTGGTGTTGTTTCCTCAGCGAGTCGAGCTGTTGCTCAGGAATGCTTTTAGCGCTGTGTGTAACAGTGACCCACACCAGGAGACCAGCTGAGATGAGATGAGGTAGATATCAACACAGTAGCTAGATTACAACAGAGACTCTACAGACTGTTGCTTGGGCTAAAGAATGTTTTTATGTTTATAGTGCTTATGGACGCTTTTGTCCAAATCAACTTAGAGAATGCTACAAACTATTACTTCTATTGCTATTAAAAATAATAGCCTTTAAATACAGTGGTAAAGCATAATAGTAGCTAATTAAACATAATAGCAATGATAACAACATCAATCATTTGGAAACACAGTGTTTCTGATATTTTACCTTCAAAGAGATTTAACACCATCTACTCACATCTGTCTTATTTCTTTTAAAGTAATCAACACTGTGTGCACTTTGTGTGTGTTTCAGTCTCAACTTCACTCGCTCCAGCACCTGTGGGTGGCATGTGTCTCTCTTTCTACACAGCAGCCTCCCCAGCACGGGTCCCCAGACTGCATCATGATGAATGGGTCGTGTGACGGATCTGGGGAGAGGGAAGAGAAGGGGCGGTGGGGGGACAGGAGCGCTGTTCTAAAACACAGGTCTCAAACTGGGCAGACTGACAGGAGAAGAGAAATCTTTACCACAGCATGTCTTCAATGGAGAGAGCCTGCAGTCATTTACAATTCACTGGTTTTGTTTGCATTTCACTGGATTTGTATCTGCACTCTGCACAATGACAACATGACACAGTTGAGATGGAGCTCATCTAATCTATGATTTGGTTTCAGAGGAAGGACAGCTGATGGAACTACAATTAGGGTGTTTTCAGGATACTTAGTTTGTGGTAAAAGCAATGTAGCACTCGTGAGACTGGTAATATGGATATTCCATGCATGGACTGCCTGTGCCACTCGGCCTCCGGCTTTGTGACTACAGCCGAACAACATCCATGGAATATCCACCACTAATCCCACTCCCACTCATGCCACAATACTTAAATAACTTTTCCTTCTTAACTCATAATGATATCCTATATAATTTACTTTCTTGATATTCAGTAATAGATGGTCTACTTTGCATCAGCAACAATGACTCAATGACTAGTTCAAATGAATGATGAGAATAATAAGAGGCCAGTCTGATCATATAGCACATGTGCTCTGACAGATGCCATTACATGTTGGTTTTCTTGTGTTTGGCCCCCTTAACATGGTTTCTGCATATTGATAAGTGTGTATGTGGGTGTTATACAGGAGGTGGTGGTTACTATTTACCACCTTTCAGAGATCCACAAACAAGCATAATTCTGCAGCCTAACGACTTCTAACTAATAACTTGAATTATCATTTTATTTTCTTACATATAATAAAGCACTTTGTATGAAAGATGTTAAATAAATAAACCGGTCTAGTAAATAAATTGATATGACGATAAGTACATAGTCAAAAGAGTCAAGAGAAACATACATGGATTCCATTGAATGATGCATTGAACTGGTAACAATAGTCTGATGTCAAACCATTCCGTTAGGATCACAAAGGTGGCTAGGCAACTTCATGATGCCATAGAACACTGCACAGGGTAAACTGGAATTGTTGTTCACTTTTGCTTGTGTTTGTGTAGAAGTTGGCTGGTTTCAGATTTGTTGATCATTTGATATTCAAACCGTGATTTCTATCTTATTTCAATGAAGTTTTGCTGGTTTTTAGCCTGCTGCTTGGCAGCAAGACAAAAACATTAAGAGACACGTAAAGAAATACGGACTGGTAGAATTAAAAACAGAATTGGAGTCTTTTGGAGTCAACATTGTTCAGCACATGGATGACACTAAAAAGAAAAACAAAAAGAGAACCAAAAAGACTCTACAAAAGCTCTTAATCAAGGAGCTAAAGAAGAAGATAGAGCACGGCAAAAATGGACTGGAGCAGGATGAGCTCCCTGAACAGGTCCTGTCTGCCTTGAATGAACTGGAGACTTTGAGAATTAATGCTGAAGATGACGTGGATGAAATGAAAAGGAAACACAAAAGGAAGTCAGAACTACAACGGTTCCTAATCAATGAGGCGAAAGAGGTCCAGCCTTGCCAAACCGAACAGGACAACAACATTTATGAAAAGGAATGTGCAACGCCCATGGAGATCACTGCCCTAATTGTCCTGGATGACCTGGACACATTCCTAGACAAAGAGTTGGAAGTGGTCTCGACTCTAGGTGAGTAGACTATCTGCTCACATAAGGAGTAAGGAGTAGCCTTGCATCACCAACACCTGACTTGAGCAATAAGTGGGCTATGCAAAAAGTGAGCTCTCATTCAAAACATCAAAATGGTTCAGCAGTTCATTTGAATAAAATGCTCCTTCAATTTGTTTAGCTTCAGAAGGACGAGTGGAGAGAAAGAGATGATGTCGAGGCCAGAGGCCGGAGACAGGAAGGAAGGAGGCCGAGCAGGAGGCCTGTTTCTGGACTGCCACACAAAGCCACCAAGGAGCAGCAGATGGCTGACAAGAACCATCAAAAAATAAATAAAACCCATAGGCCTACCAGAAGCCAGATTCCTGGTGAACTTCACTATTTCTCCTTGATTCATTTCTCAAATATTATTCTGAAAAACAATGACTCATAGGACAAGTAAGGACTACTGTAGATGGGAACGTATGATCCCCCTACATTTTTGTTTCATAAAATGTACATACTGTAATCTGGTAATTAATTCAAGTTCAGTATGCCAAAATGTCACCTTAACCAAATTCAGAATGAATTTAGAATGCTAGAATGGAGAATAAACTTACAGAGTTAACACTGATGAGGATGTATATGAAACTAAAAAGAAAAACAAAAAAGAAGACCAAAATTACTACAAAAGAACTCCTAATAAAAAAATTCAAGTATAATTCTGTAACCGACTTGTAAGTAAGGACCAGATGGGAACGCATGATGGCCCCTCTATATTTTTTATTTGTTTTATAAAAAGTACATATACAGTAACATTTCAGCTAACCTTTCATATACCATGCAGAGACTATAGCTAGGAGTAGTATATGACTCTGAGTGTGTTTGTATGACTGCATGTGTGTGTGTCACTGCCTTACGTCTAATAATGCTAAGTTAATAACTAGACAAAATGAATTCGCTTATTCAATACCATGGGCAAGATCTTAACATTTATGAGTTTGCCCCGGCATGCCACAAGTTACAGTAGCTACACCATGCATGGGACCTTGTTGACAGAGTTTGTACTTGAGTTTGTACTGCCAGTCAAATTAGGGCTCTTTGAGAAGATGCAATAACCAGTTTGCCTTCAGAAGCAGGAGAGATGGCTCCATAGCCAATGAAAGCTCTGTATGTGTTTAAAGTGAAAGCCTACAGTAATCTGTCTGGTCGGAGAGAGGACAGGCAAACCTCGACCGGCCTCTGAGAAGAACTCTGTGCACGTTTAATGAGGAAAAAGCTGCAGTAATCCATTTGGTTTCAGGAACAGGGGAGCACCGAGACTCCAGTCCAGTCGAGCAGCACGACACTGCACGCCCGGTCCAAAAACAGCAGCGCGCTGGCCATTGATGGACTCCCCGACAGAACTAGCTCATTGTTCCCAGCTTACATGCTCGGGGTTTATTTTCTCCCGTCTCTCCCCCGCCAGCTCTTCACCTCCTCCTGTGACACGCTGTTGTTCTCTGCTGCCGTCTCCGCGCCATCAACAGGGGAGAGATTCATGATCTCAGTCAGCTGAGCTCAAAGCAACACTAGACCCTGCTCGAAACCCAATAGCCCCCCCCCCCCCCCCCCCCCGACATGCTCAGTCCCCGTTACAGAGCCGGCGTTGTCACCGTGCCTGTGACCACCATGGGGTTTTCCTGAACCAGCTAAATTATTGCAGTCATTTCCCTGGTTTTGGGAAGGGAAGCTTAGCTCATAGTCATATGACTGGTGGAGCGGTCCAGCACTTTTACTGCACTGTGCAGTAGTCCAACATGGCCTCCTCTTCCCACACTGGAATAATGTTCACTGTAGTGGCAATTCAGAAATAATGACCTCGCTGCCCATGCTGCACCTGGTGCTTCACTGTTTGATCCAACCCCCGCAGAACTGCTCAGAGCTGCTGCCCTGTGTAAGGAGAGGGGCTTAAGGACATTACAGAGTCACATCTGGGAACAGCACTCACTGCAGGGCCAGATCAACGGATAATTTCACAGTTAGGCAAACTGGGGTATCAGAAGCTCCTGTTAGTTAGCAGGAACAAGGCTGGCTTTGGCAAAACCCCATAATTTTGACCAAGGCGCATGACTGTTGACTCTTTGAATATAAGAGATTTAGAATATTATATGTGTGTTGCTGTTGTATATATATATTTTAAAGGATAGAAAATATGTTTCATGGCAACTAGTCATTGACAATTAGGAGACACTTCCAAAAACTTCCAATTTTATAGGTGTGTTGGAGAGTAAAATTTCAATCCGTATATGATTAGTTTTAATAGAATATCTGTAGTGTTTATGGCTGTTCCTTATGTTAACATAATTTAGATCAGACTAGTGAAATAAGTTCCATCACATATACATTTATAACATAAGCATAGAACATGTTTTGGACTGGACAGAAATTCAGTTTGAAGAAAAACTTATGTGACCAAAAATTATTACTTTATGTGGACATTTTGTTGATATGCTGTTACTTAGTTTGATGAACATATGAAGTATTTCCTCTGATAAATAAGATCTTTCAGATAAAAATCTGTTGTATGTCAAACATGAAATTTCTGTTAAATGAACACTCCACCGTTTTTTTCATATTACAGTTTTTGCCTATTGCTTACACACGTTTTGCAGAATTTGGCTCATTATTTCAAAACTCTACACACAGCTATATAACACATAGCACTTGGGGATAAACAACTCACATCTATGCCAAAATTAAACACTACAATCAAAACATAACACTCCTTTCTAAAAACTAAATTCTTGCAACAAAACTATACACACAAGCACCATTTGAATTACCCTTATATCACCAGTAACACACTGATGCACTCTATAGAAAACACTGCCGTCTGTGTTTCTATTTCATTTTCTCAGACCTCATCTTCTGTAAAAACTCAAAAGTAGATTTTCTGCAGTAATCAAAACAAGAGTTTTTACAAAAAACAAACATTCTTACAGATATAAGGAGAAATAGAAAAGTCAAATATAGCAACAAAACAAAAGTAAAAAAAATGACTGGATCATTTGCGATTAAAAAAAACAACAAAATATATATTGGTTTTGCGTGTGTGTGTGTGTGTATGTGTGTGTCTGTGACTGTATGTCTGTGTGTGTGCACATGTGCGTGTGAGTGTGTGTGTGTGTGTGTGTGTGTATGCATGTGAGTGTGTATGTGGTGTGTATGTGGTGGGGGCTGGGGGGGGGGGGTGGGGGGGTGCAATATCATACACACATACAATGGGGGGGATTGATCCCCAATGTCTCCACATGCCTCTTGCCACATTGCCTGCAGAAGAGGTATGCAGGCGTGTGGTTGGCGATCATTTACTTTCCACCACCATGCAGAACTATTTCCTCAATTGCATTTAGGGGCTGTAAGCGGGCAGGTATACAACTTTTGATATATGAATTGTCTCCATGCTTGCAAAGTTCTCAAAATGGCTTACTGGAGGCCTATTTGTAGTGTTACAGTAAGGTTCAGACCGATTGGTGCTCTGTTTTCTGTGCACGTGTTTTCAGGTGTATAAGTAAGTGCCTACAATTGCCAGATGAGTTTTACATTTTGAACAAAGTGTTTTCCCAGTGATACCAGGGGATTTTGCTTTTGCACAAAGTGTCTTATGTAAGAAAACGTGTGTAGTGTTTCGCAAAAAGTGTTTTGCAGAATTGCAAACAATGTGCAAAGCAGAGAATGTGTTTAAGCTATGGTTACACTGTGTGTAAAGTATAATACAAGAGGTTGAGGTATTGAGGCTTTGGTGTAAGCATTTGATTTTAGTGTGTAAGCAATAGGCAAAAACTGTAAACTATGTTATTCCCTTAACTAAGATGAGTTGATATATACCTCTTGTCTTTCAATGCGTGCACTCAATGGATAACTATAATGCATGGCGGAATGGTGCTTGGGAGCACTTTGACTCGGCGCAGTAATATCCTCAGTCCTGAATATCCAAGAGTGATGATATTACTGCGCCAAGTCAAAGTGCTCCCTAGTGTTATTCCGCCATACAGTATAGTTATCCTTCTTACCCTCTTAGAAAAGAGCCGCATTTTATTTCGTCTCACCATACTTGGTCATGTAACTACTCGTGTATCTGTATTATAATTGGGAAACGTGGAGGTGTTCGATCGCTTCTAACTTCATCTCTGTTTGGATCCTAATGAATGAACTGGGCAAGCTATAGGTGCTAAGTAGCGCTGCGCACCAGAGCCATTGTGTGCACACACTGAAACGCGAGAGGTATGCATCAACTCGTCTTAGTTATGGGAATAAAGCAGTTTAATATAAAAAAATGGAGAAGTGTTCCTTTAAAATCATAGTAGACTAATCATATGGTTTCTTAGAAATGACCATTGAAACATTATTGTGAAATGACTGAATGACAAATGTGTTTTGTGGCAAAGCAATTTCCACTTCTTTTCCTCCATTTGTCTTTGTGTGTGTGTGTGTGTGTGTGTGTGTGTGTGTGTGTGTGTGTGTGTGCTCTCTGTTGTGTTGTGTGGGTCCAGCTGGTGAGCGTAAACTCATTTGGAGTCACAGAAAGGCCAGTGAGCTGCAGGAGCCCAAGGTCCCCTTCCCCTTCATTCACTTCCAGGACACGCCGCAGCCCTCGGTACCACCCAGGCACAGGCGCAGGCCCAGGCTTACATCACGTACATCATAAAGCCCACACTCCTCCAGCACTTGGCCCACAGCCCAGCAGAGTGCCAGGGTGGTGCTGTCATTGCTTACTGTTGTTGCCAGAGATAATTAAGCTGCGTTTTAAAGAGAAACGGAGGAGAGAGAGAGAGAAAGTGAGAGAGATAAAGAGAGAGAGTGAGTGAGTGAGAAAGAGAGTGTGTGAGAGAGAGAGTGAGTGAGTGAGTGAGTGAGTGAGATCAGTGGGGTTTGTTTGTCATGAATACACGGATAAACACAAACAAGTGTGATCATTCACACATGGCACACAGCAAAGAATGCAAAGCAGCTACATTTTGTATCTGTTCCTCTGAGGCATATTGTGGCCCCATGATGAAGCAAACACCCTCAATGAAGTAAAAGAGTCATGTGACGATATCTTCACGACACTGAAAGTCTGCGATTACAAACATGGTAAGACACACTAATTATACGTACTGTATGCAATAGTAAGGTAAGGTAAGGTACATTTATTTATATAGCGCATTTAATGTGCACAGAGTGCAACCCAAAGCGTGTTACACAAAGACAGAGACAGTGCCGGACGGAGTGGCGTAGTTGCCAGCGTACCCGTGACAACACATGAACAAACAAATTTACAAAATAACAACACAAGACAAAAACATGACAAGGTAACATAGCAAAAGTGATATTCTCCAGTCAAATTCTAGCCAAACCATGCATCTGAAGCTAGGCAGTTGGAATGTCAGTTAGTCCTATACTATACTTTGTATTGTATCTCAGTTATAATGTCAAGAGTGATGATGTTTTCCTGTGGGGATCTGAGATCTGTGGCCTGACAGCTGCCTACCCTCCACAGTACGAGCAGGAGTCTGAGTGCTGTTCTTTTCGGGGGGTGTTAGGGGGAATGAATACTAGTTAACAAATTGGTCCTGTGGACAGCACACAGCCAGGGTGACCTGAGGGAGAGTCAGTGCAAGGGTAAGAGTCTGCCACTGTGAACAAATAGAAACCCCCCACTTCACCCCTAGGGCTATACTAAGCACACATTCTCCACAAAATCTCTGTTTCACGCAAACACACACACACACAAGATGTGTTTTAGAACTCAGCAGGGTGATAGTGGACAAACACAGGTATACACACACACACACACACACACACACACACACACACACACACACACACACACACACACACACACACACACACACACACACACACACACACACACACACACACACACACACACACACACACACACACACACACACACACACACACACACACACACACACCAGGGTCCAAATGCATCAAAGGCAGACTTTACTAATAATGAAGGACACACACACACACACACACACACACACACACACACACACACACAGAGTCTGGTTCCAAACACGGATAAACACACATGTAGTAAATGTAAACGGGACTGAAAGGATCTGACACTGCAGTGTTCCGATGGTAGAGGTGGCGATGGGGTTTCGACAAGCCTGTAGGCACTAAAAGCGCTTAAAATAAAAAATCTGCGTCTGCTGCACACATGTCTGTATGCCTTTGTGTGTGTGTGTGTGTGTGTGTGTGTTTGTGTGTGTGCGCGCACACATGTGCATGTGAGAAAACCACCTCTTTGATGTGCCTGGGAACAATGGTAAATTATAGACTGGCAAACCAATCAGCCCATTTTAAATTTGGATTGCCAATGTAATAGATACAGCCACAGGGACGGCAACATGGAGACTCTGGGCACCGATGCCTGGTTGCTGTGTCTAGACAGTTGTCCATTGTGTCGATTCACTCTCATCCACACTACAATGGAAGACATGCCGGGCACAAGAGACATCTCAGCTGGCTTGGATTACACTACAAGATCTCCCAGACTTAAATGGATTTGCTTCTTAATAATAAATTACCCTTACAATTGAATGGGAAACTACGCACAAGCTTTTGTTTCCTTTTTCTTTTGCCTGCCATGTCAATAATCATTGGAACTTGCTGAGTTAATAATAATTTAAAAAAATCTATTTTTTAAAAAGAGTTTTTTTTTTTTTTTTTAAGTTGTGACCACAATCAGCCAAACTTCAGACAGAGACAGAAACATCAGAAATGCTATTCTCATATTGAGTGATTGCGGTAGTTTAGACAGTTCAGTGAAACTGTTTATCTGAGTGTCTCTTTCAGGTGAAGAGCTCTGGATGGATGTTTGATGGGAGTGTGGACACTGTTGCATAAACCATGAAACGATCTGTGGGTTGGACTGGACGCATGCGAGACCTCACAGGTGGTCTTCCCATTTAGCACTGAGCTCCAGGAGACAGTAGGAGGACAGGAAAGGAGGGAGGAAGAGAGTGAGAAAGGGAGGGAAGGATAGAGTGAGAGAGAAGGGGTGAGAGAGATAGAGAGAAAGAGAGAGGGAGAGAGTGGGGGCCGTGAGTGGAAAAGCACTTGGGCAGAGGTTACAGTGCTGGTGCGTTAACACTTAGAGTATAGCCAAGCTTCTACTGCCACTTTCACTCAATTTATTTTAAAAATAACAGCAGAAAAAAGAGAAAAGAAGAAGGGAAGAAAAACAGAAGTGGGAGAAAACATAACGGTTCTTCTGTTCATGCGTTCTATCTCCAGGGACAAAAAAGAGATGAAAGGCTTTCATAGCACTTCCTCTCTGTGAGGGAACACGGTTAGGCCCTGTCCCAAAACGACTCCTTTTCAAACACTAAGACAAACACACTGGCCCTAATTGAAGAATTCTAAGTCACAACCGGTAATAAAGAGAGGCTTATCGCTTTTGGGGGCGAGTCGCTTGGGAGGGAAGTGGAGGCGCGCTGTTTCTTCCTGTTTACTCTTGGACGGTTACCGATGGCGATGGGGGAGATACTGCCGAGAACAGCTGAGGAACTACAGAACCCAACAGCGCGGATGAACGATAGCGAGCTCAACAGGGATTATACTAGGAGCAGCATTTGTTTCTCTTTTCCTGTTGAGAATAAGGGCAGGAGGATCATGTAAAGATGCTGTAGGTCACCATATACATGCCAACCATAAGTAAACATTGGGGTTTATGTCAGCAAAAAATAAAGAATGAGGTGCAGCTTTGCCAGGATGACTGAGACCATCTGCAGATGCCTAAAGGAGACTGATGACTGAGTGGGTGCTTGACTGTACAGTAAAAAGCATTACCATGGGGGTGAAGCATCCAGTAGCACATTTGATCTCGCGCCCATAGGGATCCAGGTTGATGTCCAGCATGAGGTCATTTCTCCGAGCCCCTCTCCTCATCTCTCACATGCATCCCCCTTGTGATCTTCATTATCCTGTGAAAAAGGGATAATATACAGTATATCTTTTAAAAACAAAGACATGAGATCTTACTAATAGGCTACTAGCCAGTATGTATTTTATGTGTGGTTTTGGATAAGAATTCTCTTTTTGTGCTGTGTGGTATAATGGACAACAGAGAGTTGAATCTTAAATGAGTGCTTTAATGAAAACATGTTGATATTTTATATTTTGCTATGCACACGACAGAGCAGCTTGTAGTACAACACGTGCCTGTGTCAAAGCTATGCATGTCAAATCTGAAATGATAGCATTATGGTCTGCTTCTTGTAACTTGTCTCAGCAGCAAATGTGACACTCCACATCTGTCCACCTGGGCTTGACCTTTGCCTTTTATGTACCACCAACACGACCATAAAACATGCTGGGGTTTGGGAGAAAAAAAGGTCTCCTGCTTTCCAGTGCACTGCTACCAGGTCACAGTGTCAATGTCTGAAATCCGAACTAAGGACATAATTCACAGCCATACTCACACCTCGAACACGCACACACATAGCTAGTGTGAGTAAATTTATGGGCAATGTCATGATACACACTCTGTGAGTACAGCTACGTGTGTGTCATGGCGAGTCAGCCTGCGAATATAATTATAGGGGTGTTGCGGAATTTCTGAGTTTTCTCCACTAAATCACATCTCCGGAGGGGACCCCGACTCCCACGGAAACTGGAGCACATCTTGAGTCTCCCGAGATTGAAAATTCCAGGCTCTTAGCGCCTCTGCAACCCAGCATGTCCGTGCTATCTGAAATCCAACCCTTTCAGTGGGAGACAAGGGGGCTAGCAGCCATTGTTTGTGTGTGTGTGTGTGTGTGTGTGTGTGTGTGTGTGTGTGTGTGTGTGTTTCTGCTTGAGTAGTCAAGCCTGACTTTTGGATACATTTTGCACTGAGGGATACTAATCCAAAACCATTAGAGGGATACAATTGCATTCATATGGAAGCATACAGGGTCATTTGTTCTTTTAGACTTGACTCTGAAACACTGCACATTAACATTTCCCACTTGCCTTTGGGCGAGTGTGTTTGAGGAACAGTTGCTGTGCAACACAAACTCATTTCTCATTTCCTGTATGCGTCCTGTTGTATTGTTAAAACTTATCACCCAACATCTGTCCAAGACAAGACTCATCTGCACATCTGGCCATTAGTTAATGATAACTTGATGTATCATGCTTGATTTAATGCCACAAAGATGACCGGTGGCCTTTATACTCATTGTCCATCCGTGTCCTGTAGCTATAGTTACAGAAGCACATTATCCAACAGCAAAAGACAAACCCAATGTGAGTGGTTAAGTCTGTGGAAAAGTCATGTCTGTATCTACCTGGAGCCAGTGGAACCCATACATCAAGTGAAGGGTGCACTTATTGCCAAAGTAGATCCATCAAGTTAAATATTATTGAAAAATACATCATTCCAGTAACTGCTACTATTACTGTTAATCTAAACCTTCTGGCACAGAGCTATGACACTGGAGATTCTACTTGAGACTCCCATATAAACAGCCAGAGATGGGGAGGAATGGGAACAGGAAGGAGTCACTCTTCTCTCTGCTTCTGTGGCCCCTCCACTGAGTGGCTTTCTGCTGCTGTCAGCGTGTTTTGCCTGTCTGTGCGACATAGACCGTTCACAAACATTTGTATCAATTTGCATTGACAGTGCGGTCAAAACATCAAGAACAGTCTTGGGAGGAGGGAGAAGCCGCTCAAAGCCTCCACAGATCTACAACGTCTGGAATTGGAAAGATTGTTGAACATCCAATCAAATACCATCCTCCATTCCATACTCCAAAAACAACATTGTTGGGATTAGCTGGAATGGCAGAAGACTCTGGTTAAGCCACTATGTTTGTTTCCCATTTACACACATAGGACTTGATACAATCACTATAGCGGCTTTTAATGGAACACACAGAATAGAACAGCACAGTAAATGTAAGCAGAACTTAGTTGATTTTGACAAAAATTGTAGTGAGATAATGGCCTATAGATAATTCGGGTGAAGAGTTTATGTTAAGGGAAGGACTGTGTTTACCAACACAGATGGGTGGGAGCCTAGGGAGCAATTTTGGGTTTCCTTGATTATGAAATAGTGCTTTTTGCACCTCCTGTAATTTGTAATGACTGCTCATTTCTGTATGCTTTGGTTGTGCACACTCCAGCATTTTGCAATGACTGGTAGTCTGTGTGTGCTTGGGTTGTGCTGCTCTTGAAGTCTGTGGTTTGTCCACAGAGTTTGAAGTGAAGGATTGCATGGGTGAGACCTGAGGACTACTGAGCGCAGATTTAAACTGTCACTACACGGGAAAACAAGAGGGTGTTTTCCTCCTCTCCCATCATTAAAATTCATTAAGGATACCCATAGAACCGGGTCTACTGACTCATGGCAAAACCACTGGTTGGAAAAAAAATATTATTTATTTTTTCCTTCACAATTCTGGATATGTAGCTTTGTGTGTAACTGCAGAGTCAGTCAGATCTGACACCCAGTCCAATTTTCCGGATTTTATAGTCCATAACAATTCTGTTTCAGACATTAAGACATAGACAGACAAATATGTTGGAATAGTAGTGCTATGATCATTAATCTGCACAAACAATCACATGATATACAGGCCTGAACACGTAGTAAGAGCAAAAACAGAGTTATGACTTCTCCCCCCAAAAGTTGAAACCCTGGTTTATTTATCTGCAGAGCACCAGGTACATCATGAGCTAAATATACTGTGAAGGCTTGCAGTGGTAGCACCATGCTGCATATCTCTAGACCTGCACTGTGTTTATCTGAATGGGCCCACGACAGGGCTTCCTTCCTGGGGCCTACGGTAGCTCAACCAGGACAGGATCCCCTTCTTAAAAGGGCCCCGTTGGCAGAAAGACCCACTTTGTACGCCGGCACCACTGGAGGGACCCGCAGGGTATTCCCAAACCTCTGCTGCAATATCCTTGCACAGGAGATGCCCCTCTGCACCTCGGTCTGAACATCTCGCTTCAATTTCCCCCTGCTGTGGCCAGTGTTGACCTTAGCTAGGCCCCAGCTGGCCCGGTGGGATTCTATACAGCTGTCACTCACGCACAGCACAGGAAAGCCTGGCTCTCTGGAGGGTAGAGTATCTCTGATGTCCGAGACCGACTTGATAATGTACAGTAGCTGCACAGTGGCCGGACTGGGGACTGAATGCGTGGCATGTAAGGTATTTCCACACAGGACTTTACAGTCAGCGATACACTTGAAGGGTCTATCTGAAAAATGTCAAATTGAAATTGTGCCCGCACTGAACATTTGCATCAGCATAAAACAAACTAGATGTACCGCAAAGCGATACACAATATGACCGCCGCTCAGTCCTGCAGATTCTCTCCGCAAATATCAATCACGCTTGTGTTTCCATCGCCTACTCCATCCCTACTGCAACTTTTATGTATGTAAATGAGTGTGTGCATGTGTGCGCTTGCTTTTGTGTATGAGTGCTTCTCTGTCTAGTGTGAGTGTGTGTCTGCTTGTGTGTGTGTTTAATGTGTCTCTGAGTATATGTTCACTGTGTTCTCTGCCGTCACTGTCACTCCAATATCAGATAACACACACACACACACACACACACACACGCACATGCGCACGTGTGCACACACACACACACACACAAACACACATACACAGGCACACACTCACACACGCACACAAACACACACTCGCACACACACACACACACACACACACACACACACACACACACACACAAACACACACACACACAGGCACACCCAGAGAGAGAGAGAGAGAAAGAGAGAACACACACAGAATACACACAGATAACACAGACACAGAGAGAGAGAGAGAGAGAGAGAAAGAAAGAGAACACACACAGAACATGCACATACACACATATACACACATGCAAACACACAGATGGGCACACAGAAACGCACCCACACACACAGGCTATAGTACATCACACACACATTCACTTCTCAGCTCCGGTGGTCTCACAAAATGTACTCAAAGATGTGTGTGTGCAAGTGTGTGTGTGTGTGTGTGTGTGTAAGGGTGTATGTGTGCATGCGTGTGGGCGTGTTTGTGCATGTGTTTGTATAATGTTTTATGTACATGTGTGTATGTAGTGGTGCATGTGTGTGTAGGTATGCGTGTGTTTGTGTGTATTTATGTGTGTGTGTGTGTGTGTGTGTGTGTGTGTTCCTGCATGTTTGTTGCACCCAGAGCAACCATTCCCTTTTAAAACATATTTGGAAACTAGTTGATTAAAGGTTTCTAATGGTGTCACTTATATGTTTCTAGGACAAAAACTAGCAGAGATTGAGATGTTTGGAACAGTTTTTGAAATCCCCAGGGGGGGATTTAGACTCCAGATAATACCACCATCTACTGGCCGATGGGTATACAGTCCTGAATGTACACATAAATCCATTTATTTTATAGCCCCCCATGGATGAAATTCCACAAAACTTGGCATACTCCCAGAGGGTGTCAGGTTAATCATACACATGAAATTTGGTGCACTTCATAGCATCTCATCTGAAGATAGGGGCAATTAAAGCAATATTACATTGCATTTTCAATTTTTACGATGGGGGGGCAAATCACAAATGACTGGTTATAAGCTAAGTTGATGCAAGCTCTAGAGAACAACATACCATAAACATTTTGTCATCCTCGGTGCCACGGTTCAGGTAGTTATGTAGGAAAAACTGTCATTTTTGGGCTTCGGGCGGGGGCAGCGCGGGGGTGGAGTGACCCCCGGGGACGAAACGAAAATTTTCCATAGAACTCTACTGGGGCTACATGCCCACCAAGTTTCATGCGCTCCGGTGTTACGGTGTCCCGGGAATCGTTGACGAAAAATGACGGGAAAAAAGAATAAAAAAAAAAAATAAAAAAAAAACTTTGACAACAACTATATGACCGCTTCGCTAGCTACGCTAGCGGCGGTCATAATAATTTGAAAAAGTGAAATGCCAAAACATGCTTTCATCATCTGGCAAGTCTTTGGACACGCGCGCATACACACACATGCACACTCCCATGTCAAAATCATTACATTGTTTCCTATGCAAACGGTTATGCTATTTGAATGTGTATAAAATGCTTATAACATATGCTATTGGAGGGAAAGTTGGCGTAACTCCATGCGACACGTATGTTTCAAATGCGGTTGCTCCTCAATCTCAGTCTCAACACTCAAAACGCATTTCGTCACCGCGCGGAACGCTGTTCTCCGCAACACTCATGACATGTAGTGCGGTAGGCTACCCACTATTTCATGTCTCATTTACTCTAAAATCCTGGTTAAAGAGGAACTATGCAGGATTGGCGATTTCATCTCTGGTTTCGGTTTCGGTTTTCGTTTTCGCTCGTTTTATGCTTGCATTTTCTCTGCAGAGCTTCCCCGACAGCTTTAGCGTGTATATTTATACATGTATAGGCTATATTTAAATATATAAATTGCAAGCGTGGTTCTTCGTCTCAGACTTCCAGATGTAAACAAGGAGCGATCGTCTCCTGCAGAAAGTTGCATAGGGTCTCTTTAACACATACATAATGTTACTCACGCACTGCTTCCCCACTCCTGTTTGGTTGCTCCAATGGAACCGCGCGTTGCTGCAAGGGCAGTAGGCTATTTTCTCATCCAAAGTCAGAGGGGTAGGCCATTGTCCTCCTAGCCTAGAAATCTGGACGTGTTTGTGTTGTTTGAATAGAGTGTGTAGAAATTGTATTGCATGGTGTTGGGTGCGATGATAATATTTGGTTTTCATCTTATGTCATGTATTTCTATAATTTGTGGCCTTAACAGGATGGTTCAGAGTAATTTCACTTCCCCAGAAACGTTTTCCCTTTGGTCCAGCATTGGTCGATTTAACTTTCTGTCGAGCTTTCTGCTACTGCTCCTTCAGCGTCGACTAGACGTGATTTGGGAAAAGCCCGTAAAAGTCCTGGCAGAAAGTGATGGATACATTTTATAAATGCTTGTATTTTCAGGCCAACACTTAAAAAGTATTTCACATACTGTATCATACAGTTGTCAATAAATGTCTATGGGGTGTTGAATTCACTAGCTCTCCTATTACACTTGAGAGTTTTGCAATGGACTTTTACGGGCTTTTCCCAAAAAAAGAGACCACTGCATTTTTTTCTGATCTTACGGTTGTTGACTAAAATGCACTCAAGACTCAAGGGCTGAGTGATTCAAATGAGTTGGGGGTCATAATCAAATTAACAGCGGTCTCTTAATTTTTGCCAACCCTGTAGATATAAATTGTGTCATATTTTTGGTGAATTTGATCAGCTCTCATTGCTGTTTTTCCACCTTCACCACCTAAGTCCAGTGAGCCTACCCCAATACATGGGGTGCGTTCTTTGGTCCCTCACATATGATTGGTCAAGGCTAGCTCCTCAGCAGGTTAGAGGCCCATGACCTATTACATCCTTCATTTCAGTGACCATCAAAAAGCAAATTCAGGCGATGAGCAAAATGTCTCATGTATGTACTGAAGCTACCATGTGGTGTGTGGGGCGTGCTGACCTGCCTATGTTTAAGCTGTCGGTCAAACCAGTGAAAAAAGAATTTCGGTAACACTTTACATTACAGATCAGTAATAAGTGGGTAATGTTATGGTAATAATATATATGCAATTTCATGGTAATAATATTTTTAAACCACATATTACAAATAATTACTGTACAATTACCATACAACAACAATGCAAATAACTTGGGTAAAATAAAATGGTAATGACTGCTGTAAATATGTACCGAATTATTGTTGTTGTATGGTAATTGAACAGTAATTGACTAGATAGAAATGACACATTAATTATTTTTAATATGTGGTTTAAACATATTATTACCATTAAATTGCATACATATTACCATAACATTACCCACTTATTACCGATCTGTAATGTAAAGTGTTACCAGAATTTCTTTGTCCAAACACATAATAAATCATATCATCATGTCTTTATTTTTGGTAGCGTCATGATGTCAAATAATCTGAAATTGTCTGGATCTGATGTAAAGACATAAAATAGGACAGTGTTGGACATAAGACATGGAACTGGACACAGAGAACAAGCCTTGATTTGTAGCACACATATTGATCTGTTCAGAGGAAACTGAACCTGACCTTTGTTCTTGTGGTGGGTTTCCAAGGAACCAGCTCGTCATTATGTGCGTATGTGCGTGCAGGTGCAGGAGCCAAGCTCCGTTCCCTAACAACATCTCCTCCACCCTGTCTCCACAGAGCTAAGCAGGGATTCAGCTCAGAGATTTTCAGCTTCAGATTTTCATCTCCTCTGAATGGTTGCTTTTTCCCCTCTCTCTTTTGTTTTATAAACTATAAATGGTCTCTGGGTACTGGTAACCCAGTTTGCTGCTGACTCTGTGACAGACTCAGAGCCGCTGGATCGGATCGGAGCCGGGTCAGACCCCGGGTCACTCCTGAGACAGCTGCTATCTGTTGCCTGTTATCATTATAGGAGCCAAGTGATGAGCAACTGCTCCACTGAGCAGGCAAACTGCAAAAAGCCCTGTCTTGATTTGAACTCCGCTCTCCAGCCGTGGTTGAAAAGAGAGGTGACCCAGGCCAGGATGAAGGTCACTGAGGCTCTGTGTGAAACTAGCATCCCCTGAGGGATGCCCGGAGTTGAAGCAGGAGGGCCAATCATTCGGATCCCAGTTTTCCAGTGACTCATGGCACAAAACTTACACGGGCCATGCCAATCTCTGAGTGAGAACAAGCTTTGGTTGTCATTTCTGCTGTCTGCTCTGGATCTTTCTGGAAAAAGAAAAATGTCACATTCTGCTCTGGAAGCTGAAACAGTTGCAGCACATAACAGTCAATGAGAAAAAATGAGGAGCTGCCTTTTTGCGATGCAAAAATAACTTGGGTGAATCATCAGTGATGTTTTTTCTCCGTTTATCAATGTCCTGTTTAATAATACCCACTGTGGCTGTCTGGTGTGTCACCTTCCTGACCAAAAAAGTCCATAAACTTCCAAAGCCAGTTTGCTTTGTTGAGAAGAACATTGCTGTGAGTGCTTGTCATGAAACCTCCAAGGTCAACTTCTGTTGGTGAGACGAACATTGTTCTCTCTGCACGTCATTGTACACTAGAGAGAGACGGGGGGAGAGAGAGAGAGAGAGAGATGGATGGAAGATTACAGCAGGCGGAAAATAAATTTAGAAACTTTTCACCTCTGATCTTCCTTACTTTCACAGATGCACGGTGTTAAACATCACCAGCAGGAGGTTAAAACCGTGAAATGCTCATGTGAGAGGCCAAGACTGAGGGAAATAAAACACCTGTAGTCCTGCAGATCAGCTCCTTGGCCCAGATCCTCATGCCAGATTTGGGCCAGATTAGGGACAAATTAGCCCCATAGTGAGCCTCCATATGGGCAGTGAGACAAGGGCCTGATAATAAGGTGATCTGTGTTCGTTAGGGTGCCATGGCAACCAGCACAACAACCAAAACACAGCACAAAGAATCAGGAGCTGTCTGTGGGGAGGGTGAGAACATGTTAAAGT
This sequence comes from Sardina pilchardus, assembly GCF_963854185.1. Lineage (NCBI taxonomy): Eukaryota > Metazoa > Chordata > Actinopteri > Clupeiformes > Clupeidae > Sardina > Sardina pilchardus. The sequence continues at coordinate 27,133,721 of NC_085012.1, forward strand.
CAATATCCAGACCTCTCCGCATCCTTAATGTCTCATCATCATCATCATAAACGTCTTATCCCAAGACTCCTCTCTCTTTGAGTGTTTATTCGGATAGATGAGATCCAACTCTCTGAAGAGTGGGACATGGTGAGGGCCAAAGGTCAAATTAATTGTATTAAGTAAAATGCAACTGGAAGAAAATTCCTAGTAGAATCTTAATGTTGATTTATCTCTAAAAGGACTCTGACAACATAATTTCCCCAAAGCGCTTTACAGCGCCCTTGCTGTAATCCATGAGTGAAATGATCACTATTCATCAGGGGGTATTCCAAATACGTGATTTAATGACACACCTGGGTATGTTAACCAGAGTAAGTGGTAAACCTCCTATGACAAGAGCTCCATTGCATTGTTTTGTTAAGAGAATTAAGCCATACAACTCCTCTATTAGGAGTTTTACCACTTACTCAAAGTTAACTTACCCACGTTTTTCACTAAATTACTGTACGTATTTGGAATACCCTCCCATGTCCAAGATGCTATTCTCCAACTTCAAATGTTGTGCGGTGACTTAGTGTTTTTGTCTGTTTTAGGGGTTATCACACAGCACCAACCGGTCCTGCCACATATCCCCAGGCCCGATCAGGACATCAACCCCATTCTCCCCTCACCGTCAGTGACAATCCACTGAAATGAGGTGGGTAAGAGGAGCATGCTCTGTCATAAAGGCAAAACACATACATTTTAATCAGACGGTCTCCCCCATGTAACACACACCAGTCTGATGGGACCCAAGGGGAGAGAGACCTCCGTGGAGCAGACACCTTATCGGACTCCGCCACTGAAAGGAGACTTCTGTTTCCGGAACTTTCCCACCACAGGTTAGCTGCCCTCTGTGTGTGTGTGTGTGTGTGTGTGTGTGTGTGTGAGAGAGAGAGAGAGAGAGAGAGGGGGGAATGGGATGCTACCTTTGGAAGCCCATCTTCAACAGAGCCAGACCTTGTGTTCTGCTCCTTCTTTAAGAAAAGAGGGCGTTATCTGTCTCTCTTTCTCCTCATTCCTTTTCATCTCCTCCTTTTAAGCATTGACTCCAGCTGGCCTCGAGAGAGTCCCTCTGACCCTGTGAACACTTACACAGAGAGCAGACGCTTTATTCACCCATCACACTGATGCATTTGGACACATAATTTATACACCATTCAAACCGGACTGAAACAGATACACTAACTCACATGCTGGAACAATTATTCACAGGCAAAAGGTGTCATTCTGTGTAATTTAAATACAATGGAAAGGAGAAGATAGTGCTGTTATTACGTATTATTATGTCTTCAAACAGGTTCTCTCTCATGGCATCTTTCTTTCCATACACAGTGTCCATACCTCAGAGCTGTGTTCATCCCCATCCTCCACATCCTGTCCCCTTCACCTTCATCTGCTCTCCCATATCTCCCTGCTGCTATTTCCCCCCTTTGACTACTCTATCTCTCCTCTATACCCTCCCCTTCTGCTGACCTCCTCTGAATTACTCCCAGAGCAACACACACACACACACACACACACGTAAGCCCAAACACATGGAGCTCTAGAGATGGTGACTCGTGATACAGTTTGTAGGACGGCCACTGTATATATGTGTGTGTGTGTGTGTGTGCGCGCGTATGTGTTTGGCCCTGGGCAGCTGATGTAGGCCGTACAGTCTGAGCATTTTCCTTTTAATGAAAATTTAAGAAGGGGATTTGTATGTCAGGGATAACTAAGACGTCTGTTGCTGCTGTTTGTGTGTGTGTGTGTGTGTGTGTGTGTGTGTGTGTGTGTGTGTGTGTGTGTGTGTGTGTGTGTGTGTGTGTGTGTGTGTGTGTGTATTTTCATGTGTGTATGTGTTTCCTGCATGCTGGGGGTAACTGCTGACTATTTGAGCAAATGTGTGAACTTGTTTTCATTAGAGTGGACACCTTATGTGGAAAGTAATATTATGTATTTGACAAAATTCCATACTGCTAACAGCTATATGAGTCACCAGCCACCAGGTTGGCTAAAGAAAGGGAAAAGGAAAGCTGGCAGCAGTAATCCCTGGCAGGTGAGGATCCAGGGTGTCCTTGTTTTGTGTGAAATGACTGACCACTGTGGAAATTCCACTGTGACAGGGAGTCCCACTGTCTCTGTTGTCCAGGACATCTCTTATATTTCACCATGGCCTTTGGCCTCTGTCAGCACCACGACTGATACCATTGAAGAGGGGGGGGATGAGTTAGAGTTCTGTCATCTTCCATCCGAAAGGGAGGAAAGTCCCTAGAACAGACATGGGAACGTGACATGACACATCGTCTTTTCCACATGTACCATGGGAAGGATGTAACCCCAAGAACCTTTAAAATCCCCATGCTATGCTGGTGGTGAGATGTAAACAAAACATGCAGGGTTAAGCTGATATCTGCCAAGTTTGCCTCAGCCAGCGTGGCACGGACCAAATAAAGGCAATTGAGGTGAGTCTGACTGAAGATCTGAAACTTTCCTTAACCTTTATGATCACTCTCAAAAATATACATCCTGTCATTTTATGCCCAAGGACAGCTCTCCCGATAGGTGCAGTCATTTCCTGCGTATTAGATGCAGTACAGTGCACTGTACTCACTGATCTATAAAGAATTCTTTATAGATCAGTGACTGTACTGCATCTAACCCTAGCCCATTGAATCACAATCAGATCATGCTGAAGAATGAAGAGAGATGCCCTATAGCCTGCCTCCTTGTATTAGCTGAAAAAAAATGAAGAAATCAATAAACCTTGGTTATAGTCAGGAAAATAGAGTAATGACTCTGTATCAGTATTCACTACTGCATCAGTATTTGTGCTTCCTGATCCTTGAACCTTCATTTCCATGGCATACAAAAGTAGGCGACAAGCAAAGTGTCAAACCCAGAATCGGAAATCAAGCGCAGATCCAGTCAAACTCAATGGAAGCAGAGTTCGTAGGCCAGTAGGCAGACAGGCACAGGCAAACAGTCCATAAACGACAGGCAGGGTTCACAGGCAGACAGGTAGACAGGGTTCAGGTAAGCAATCCAAAAACGACAGGCAGAGGCTAGGTCAAAGACAGGTAGGTCTTACTTGCTTTTACAGGTAGGTCTTACTTGCTTTTACAGGTAGGTCTTACTTGCTTTTACAGGCAGCTCTTACTTGAGTCAGGCAGCAAACAGCACAAACTGTGACCATCCGACAAACTAAACTAACTAAGGCAGGGTTTAAATACCCAAACTGATTGGCAATGATAGGACACAGGTGAAGAGACAAAATGGAGGGAACACAACTAAGACAGGAAGTTACCCAAATAAGGACATGGGTGTGGCCCTTGGCACACAACAGAAGCACACGGCTAGATCAACAAAACAAGGAGCTGACATTACATTGACAGGTAGGGGGAGACAAAACTAAAAGTCCAAGTGCAGATGTATGAACTAAAGCTACTATGTGCTGTGTGGGAGTGCTGGCCCACCTATGTTTGAACTCTTGTTCATGGTATCAAATCAGAAAATAGCAGAAAAAAAGTCTTTGGTTAGACTTCAGGCTTTGCTTGGCATTTAAATTATGGCTCAGGATTATTAGCATCTAGCGCTAGCTCTACTAGTGGTTAGACCACTACCACAACACACTTTTATGGCCTGGGACCCTGCAGTTTCCCGTCAAGTCAGGACCTCTGTAGCATTCATGTTATTGTAACTTTCCAGCCCTCGTACACAGGTGGAGTCGCACCCCCCCCCCCCCCCGACACCCCCTCTTAGCAGGGTGACTCCCTGGAGGCCTCATTTATATAGTGGCTGTTTGAAGGTAGCAGCAGCCCTGGGGCCCAGGTGAGGGTGAGCACTCCTGGGGGACATGTTAATGGCTCCTGTTCAGAACATAAGCTGAAAGACACATGCTGCTGCTGCGTGGGTTAGGGGGTGGGAGGTGAGTTGATGGTGGGAGACCAGCCCATGATGTTAGCTGAGGACTATATTATTTGGTTGGAGCTGGTGCAGGATTGGGGGGGGGGGGGGGGGGGGTATTTTTACTTTTTTTCCTACGAGGAATGATACCCATTACTGAAGAAAATATTCAACACATGACTATTTATCAAGGCAGACTTGCCTTTGGAGTTCTTATTAGTTCTGGCTGCAGTGACCCTCTCTGCTCTGGTAGCCTACTAATGGGGCTTTTTCATTGCATGATATCAGTTCAACTCAACTCGACTCTACTCTACTCAATTTTGGTACCGGCTGTTAATTTTCCACTGCAACAAAGTACCCCCCATAAGCTAGCCGATTGCCAGCAATGCTGAAGAAAACAACTGTAATGACATTAATGTCACCTTTGGTATCACCTTAACAGAGGTGATCCCAAACATATACCAGGTACCAGGCACCAGTTTTTGCTGATGGAAAACCAGAAAAGCAAGAGTCGAGTCAAGTTGAGCTGATACCATGCAGTGGAAAAGCCCCATAATACAGATTGTTAACCCGTCATACTTTGTGTCACACAGCGAATATCTCCTCGCGCTCTGCCAGCTGTCCTCTGTAGACTGTAAAATAACTTCTTACACAACCCTATAGCTCCATGAACTGGAGTTTGGGGGAGGTGAAGGGAGAGGTGAGCTGGGTCTCAGTGTTTTGTTTAGTGTTTGATTCAAATATCAACAAGTGTGATGTCATCCGTAATCGCTTACAGCCTCTTTGAATGGAGCAGCTGCTGGTGCTGGTGCTGGTGCTGCTACTGCTGAGGTTAATGCTGGCTGTACGTGTGTTGGCAGCGCAGAGCTGGTCCTCATGCTCTTATTTATGTTTGCTGAATTGAATTTGGATTTGAGCTGGATAAACAAAGCTCAGGGTTTGAGTCTGTGTGTATATGCACGCATGAGGTTGCCTCTGCCTCTGCCGCTGCGGTGACGTGGCTCAGCCACCCACCCGTTCGCCCGCCCGGCCGCCCGCTGGCTCCACGGTAGAGGCCCTGTGCCAGTGCTTTATGGCTCTTTCAGATGAGCAACTCCAGTGCAGCTCAGAGGCACAGAACATTATTGTTCCCCTCACTCCTTTGTGTTTTGAGGGAAAGCTTGGAGACGGCTCCAGTTTGGCTGGAGATGAGGCGATCCATACGGCCGCTGAGCCCTCGGCTCCAACACTGGCTGGCAGGTGTCAATGGAAGTGTTGTGCGAAATTTACATTGCCAAAAGCTATGCAGTGATTTTTCCAAGTCCAACATTGTTTATAGTGGAGGTGATGACTGGTAGCTGACCTTCTACATGAAGGAATGAGAGATCTGTGACAAAAAGACAACTCTCACTATTGTAGTGTAAATCTGAAATGAAAAGCATTCACAGAGAGCAGGGGGAAAAGCGAAATTCTTAAAACTAAACAAATATGAATTATGCAATATCCTAGAACAAATGGCATCTTTTGTCTTCTTCCCACTCGAAATGTTTTGAAAAGACAGACTTGCATGGCTTCCTGCAGTGAAGTGAAGTGAAGTGAAGCATCAGGAGGTACTCTTAGTTGGGATAGATTGGACTGATGGTACAGGCATAGTAGCTCTAGATCATCCCGCTCTTATGTCATATGCTGCAGAAGCTGAACCCAATTGAATGTGTTAATAATGTACATTGTACACACTATGCTTTTTCACATAATCATCATAAAATGTGCCGGATAATAATGCTATCTGTATTTACTGTTATACTGCAATTGGTGAGCGAACTCGTGGGAGGTGGATAAACTCTATTTCTGAGATTTCAGAGGGGAATAAATTGCGTTTACTTGCGTTTAGCCTCCACTACACCCCTGGTTCCAACCCGAGTGTATGCATGGAAATTACCCTGATTTCCTTTTTCTGTAAACAAGGCTTGTGTCCAAGCTGTACTTAAGAATTTAGTGAGCAAGCAAATTCAGAGAGCAAAGTAGGGATCAAAAATCAAAGTAGAGTAAATATTGACCAATTGGATCCCAACATGTGTCCCTTTGTTTTGTAGGTCCAAATATATCAGCAGTGAGTGAAGCAATGTGCCAGCAGCACCACGAATATAAAAGTTGTATACTGTCGTATAAATGTATCTAAAAAGTGGCTAATGGTATAATGACATGGTAATGATATATGTTGAAAGAACACTTAACGTAAAGGAACATGGCAATGTTTTGATATATTAGCTTTTTTGGGAAATTTGCTATCTACCCCAGAATCAAATAAGAAAATACATCGCAACATTGGACAACCATTACAGGTGGACAACCATCAGTGCAGCTCAGTGTTTGGTTCCCTCCACACGTGCCATTGGGAATAGTGACCAAATAGTTCAATCTTTGTTTCATCAGACTGGAGGATTTTACTTCACATGGTCTGAGGGTCGTTCAGGTGCTTCTTTCCAACTCCTAGCAAAAAATGGGTTTGTGCCTGGCCACTCTACAATAAAGGAATGATTGGTGGAGTGCTGCACTGATGGTTGTCCACCTGTAAGACTTCTCCCATGTCCACAAAGGAGTTCTGGATCTCATAGTGACCACTGGGTCCTTGGTTACTGTCTGACCAAGGCCCTTCGTCTCAGTTTGGCTGAGCGGCCAGATCTAGGAAGACAGTTGTTCCAGTCTTATTCATTTGGGCGTGATGGAAGCTGCCGTGCTCTTGGGCACTTCCAATGCTGCAAAAAAGTTTCTTGCATACTTCCCCAAATCTTTCATCACACCCAATCTTGCAGGTCTACGATCCATTCTCTCAACGTTGTGGCTTGGTTTTCACATACACCATCAACTGTGAGACCTTATACAGACAGATGTGTGCCTCTCCTAATAATGTCCAATGAATTCATTTAGGCACAGGTGGACTCCAGTCAAGTTCTAAACGCATCTCAAGGGTCATTGATAGAATTAGGATGCACTAGTAGTTCCCACAAGTGACAATAAACTCCAATATACCAGAGCATTTTAGTCACCGGGGGTTATTTATAAACATCACGATTCTACTTATGTTATTCTTGTACTTGGATTAGATTATAAGGGTAGAGCAAAGACAAAAAAGCAAAGTCAGGCAAATAATTATCAGTATTTGTTATTGTATACAGTGAAAGTATACTGTATACAACATTTGAAACGACATATGAAACAACATTTCCAAATAGAAAGAATAATACAACTAGAGCACTCCGTAAAAAAAGAGCATTTTGGCTTCTGCAGTGGGTGCCTTGTGGCTTGTTGACTGTCATTTTTACTGGCACCACTAGAGATTCACAAACCCCATAATCCAAATGGTTGTAGCGAACCCTGCTGGATGTTTGAGGTATTGCATATTTACTGATCCACGACATAAGGCCTGAAGTGCTACATTGACCCAGCCAGCTGAGGTCTGATACTTCAGTGAACTGATGATTAATAAGCAGGGGCGGACTGGCCATCTGGCATGCCAGGCATTTTCCCGGTGGGTCGCGGTGCTATTTGGGCCGATAGTCCCGAGTCCAACACTTTTTTTTTTAAAAATCTATATCAGGGGTGTCAAACTAATTTTCACCGAGGGCCACATCAGCCCAATGGTTGCCCTCAAAGGGCCAGGTGTAACTTCTAAGATTTGTAGCACCAGCCACAAAATCTTTAGCATCGGTAAAACTTCTAAAATCGAGAAGCGCAAAAGGTATCAGTAGGCCTATGACATGTTCTTTTTAATCATTGTTATGTTTTGTAAAAACAAAACAAAAAACACTGTCAGTTCTATAGGCTACAGTTTGACTTTTCAATTAGGGTCACTGGTCAGTCAGGAAGAGATCTTTTTTTTCTGAGTTTTTAGATTCGAGTATATTCAACTTTCCTGTCATTGCACAAGTGAAATTCCAGTAACGAAATGCAGTTTTACATCTAGCCAGTGATGCAAACAAGCAGGCTACTGTCATATCAAAAAGTGCATCCATATGAAATGCGTCACTAGCCTACACCGTTCCATACACATACAGTAGAAGCGAACGGTCCCGGTGGACTTTTTCTTTGAAGTTTTAAAGTTGAAAAGGTGTTGTGTGGATTCTACGTTGTTCGTTTTAAACTGAAATGAAAATGCAAAGCAACAGGGCGATTACTACAAACTTCTAACCTACCTCTGCTGGCCTGATCTAAATGCACCTCTTCTAGGTCGGAATAGGCCTAGGCTTAGGCCTACTTTCGCTTTTGGCCAAACAATCACTTGCTCGATTAGCAAGGATTTGGAGCTGGATATTTTGGATAATAGGACACAATTATACATGCTTTTTAAACGTAGACGTAAGCGTATCACGTAGTTTACAACTACCAATTGAAATCAAAGTAACTTACATCGATTCCCCTCTCAAAGAAGCACACGCACTTCAAACAATCATGTGTTTCACAGGCAGGCTAAACCGAGCGCATAATTTAGGCGCTCCGTTCGCTAAAATAGTTTAGATTAGATTAGAATACTGTTCTATTTTGTTTTCACACATACGCGTTGCTATCACATCTGATGTAGCCAGTTGCACTGATCATAGAGGAAGGTGGTTGATGTTGCCTCCCTGTCAGTCTCACATGTGTGCATTGTATTGCAGTGTAATGCCTATACGCAAAAACTGTATCGAACCTTTTAAGCTCTCGCGGAGAAGGAGAAACAGCGAATCAACAGGGAACAAAATCTAGCAAGCAGTAGAACGTTTTAAATCTAATTGTCGTAGAGGCGCCAAGACCTAGCCTGACTCTCGCCAGACCCTGGTTACATGTCGGCAGTCCGACATCCTGCCAGTCCGACATCCCTTTCGTCCGACATGCCGCTATTCAGACATGGTGTTATTCCGACATGCTGCCAATCCGACACATTTTAGTACCCCCATTCCGACAGTTTACAAATCCTATTTTTTTCCACGTCAATTTAACGGACCCTATATGAGCCCGACGGACGCAAAGTGCGTCAAAAAACACACCCATTCTTCTCTGTTACATTGCTCCGCGATTATTAGTCACAGCGAGATGAGACCTATATTGCATGAAAGAGCTCAGAACCGGGGCTTTCCAACGAGACTAGACACGTGTCTGTACGATCAAGTATGAAAATAAAAATAAAATCATGAATTTAAATGAAATATCATATTTACAGTCTATATTGCTCTGCGTTCACCCACGCATGCAGCCACTGCTCTCGCTTGAATTACTCCGGGACCAGGCATCGCACAGACATAACACGCATATCAATTGAAAGAGGAGAAACAGAGCTTTCCATTGATACCAAACACATCGATCCTTTTGTTTCATAGAAACAGACGAAGTGACAAACAAATAAGAATCATATAGCTTCGGCTACCGCTACTTTCGTGGTTAAAAAGATACGGCTTGTATGTCAGATAAAAGAGGAGAGCTAGAGCTATCCACAGATACCAAATACAACCTTCTAGGCCATAAAACAGACGAAGTGACAGCAAAATAATAACTTAATTTAGCTCCACTTATGTTATGTTTAAACAGATATGAGATCTACTTTAGTTAATTGAGAGAACTACTTTTCTGTTCTGCGTATGGCTACATTGATATAGTGCCCATCAAGCGCATTGATACTAATGTTATAGAGTAGTAGTAGGCTACACACACATGCAACTGAATGTAATGTACGAATGAAGTTCAACCAGTAAAGAAGAATTGTCACTTTACTCTGGTGTATTAATTGTTCGTTGTGAAGTGAAGAACACAACAGAATTGGCGACGAGGTTTATATGGAAGACGTCGCGTGCACAGGATCTTTAATGGGAGTTTCTGTGGCCGAAAGTGTATGCCTCCGTGTCTGCTAGCAAGCTAGCTCTGCCTGGACAGTGGACCTGGGTGTCGTGAGTACAAGCAAAACTAAAAGACTAAAACGAGAGGGAAAGAGACATTAAAACGAAACAATGGCTGGCATAATTGGACATGTTGATGCTTTCGACAGTAGTGTGGAGGACTGGGACACTTATATTGAAAGATTGGAACAATATTGTTTGGCTAATCACATTGAAAACGACCGCAGAGTGGCAGTCTTGCTAAGTGTCATGGGCGCGAAGACCTACAACCTTTTACGTAGTTTAGTAGCACCGCAAAAGCCAGCTCAGAAATCATTTAAAGACATAACGAAACTGCTACAAGACCACTTTAATCCGAAACCGCTTGTAATCGCGGAGAGATTCAGATTTCACAACAGGGTTCAGCAAAAGAATGAGTCAATGTCTAACTTCATTGCGGAGCTGAGAAGACTAGCAGAACATTGCCAGTTCGGCACGGGCTTATCCGACGCCCTCCGAGACCGGCTTGTGTGTGGCATGCATAACGAGAGTATTCAGAGACGTCTTTTAACGGAGAAAGACCTGACATTAGCTAAAGCACTCGAAGTAGCCATAGCTATGGAGACTGCGTCAAAGGATGCAACTGAACTGAGAAAGAAAGTTTCAAACGAATGCACGGTTAGCAAATTCACAGCTAAGCGACCAGTGAAGGCAACTGCATGCTTTAGATGTGGAAAAAGCTCTCACGACCAAGCAGACTGTTGGTTTCGTGACAAGAACTGTAACCTGTGTAGTCGGAAGGGGCACATACAGAAAATGTGTAAAATGAAACGAAATGAGCAAAAGCAGAGAACATGGAAAAAGGATAAAAGTGTTAATGAAATGAATGACACAGACACAAGTGGATCTAACTCACACAACACTGGCGCACATAGAACTGCACTCAATGGCAGACAGTGATAGGAATGTGATATGGGTAACACCAATGATTGAAGGAAAGGAATTAAAAATGGAGCTGGATACTGGTTCAGGGTTGTCGCTCATATCCTTGAAAGACTACAAAGAAAAATTCTCAAATGTCAAACTGAAACGTACCTCTGTGTTACTCAAAACATACACAGGAGAAAAGGTTGCACCAGTGGGAAAAATCAAAGTGAAGGTGAAATATGAAAACAAAAGGAACATTTTGAATTTATATGTGCTGCCAAGTGGGGGTGTACCTTTATTTGGACGTGATTGGCTGACAATGATACAGCTTAACTGGAAGTCTATTAAGGCAATGCAACTCAGTCCGAATGAGAAGAGCAAAGCTACACAGGAGAAATTAAACCTGCTGATTCAACGTTCAGCAGCAGTGTTTCAGGAGGGCATCGGAACTCTCAAACAAATGAAAGCGCACCTCACGGTGGAAGAGAATGCATCGCCAAAGTTCTTCAAAGCTCGTCCTGTCCCCTATGCTTTGCGTCCAAAAGTAGAGGCAGAACTCAAACGGCTAGAAGAACAGGGCATTCTGTCTAAAGTTGAATGGTCAGACTGGGCAACTCCGATTGTACCAGTAGTCAAGAAAACTGGTGCTATAAGGCTCTGTGGTGACTTTAAAGTTACCCTTAATCAAGTTCTGCACACAGACCAATACCCGCTCCCGCGCATAGAAGACATTTTTGCTTCATTGGCCGGAGGGCAACATTTTTCAAAGGTTGATTTAGCTCAAGCTTATCTACAAATGGAAATGGATGATGCATCGAAGAAGTATTTGACAATTAATACCCTCAAAGGCCTTTTTCAGTACAATAGGCTAGTTTTTGGGGTTGCGTCTGCACCTGCAGTGTGGCAGCGTGCTATCGATCAAGTCTTACAGGGCATTCCAGGCACTCAGTGCTACTTAAGGCTGGCTTACATTGCACGATTTTGGTCTGTTTTAACAGTCGGCGACTACATTTCCAAAATCGGGCGGAAATCTTGGGAGTTGTACTGAAATCGCAGCGCGCTCCCGTCATCTAAATCGTTTAGTGTAAGGTGCCAATCTTAGCGGTTTTAAGTCCGTCGGAGGCAGTCTTTTTCTAGTTTTGCCGTTACGACAATATCAAACATGTTTGATATTATCGGAAGTCTTTTCAGTCGTGGCTCATGCAAATAGTGAACATTAAAAACCAATAGTAACCTTGCGCGAACATGAAACAGGAAGGGGCAAAATAGGCGACAGCTGTAGCCTTTATGATTATTTGTTATTTCATTTCTTATAATTTATTAGTCGGCTGTTCTATGTGACAGAACAACTCTATATCTGTTAGTGATGTCACACATCAAACAATGCTGCAGAAACGCGAAAAAAATACTTTGATATGAGTAGGCTATCATGTGATTTCCTGTGAATGATGACGTGTAGCCTATTGCACGATGGAAATAATTTGAAGGAATCTAGCAGCAGTCTTGTAAATAGTGACCCACAGTCTTTGCAAAATCCTAATCTGAGACTGGCCTGTGACTAGACTGTGACTAAAAACTCAATGAATTGTCTTTAGATGTGAGAGGGTCTGAGACTGTAGTTTTTCAAAAATCTTTTCCAAATCTTTGCAAAGTCTGGCAATGTAAGGTAGGCTTTAGACGACATTATTGTGACGGGCCATGATGACAGCTCTCATCTAGCTAATCTGGAAACAGTCCTAACTAGGCTAGCTGAGTGTGGACTGAGAGCTAATAAGGAGAAGTGTGAGTTCTTTAAAGACTCCATTGAGTATTGCGGACACAAAATAGATAGAAATGGCCTTCACAAATCACAGGACAAAATAGACGCCGTCCTTAAAGCACCTAAGCCCTGCAACGTCTCCCAGCTTCGCTCATTTTTGGGCTTGATCAATTACTATCACAAATTCCTACCAAATTTAGCGATGGTGCTTCATCCACTGAACAACCTTTTGCAAGCAAAGATGACCTGGAATTGGACAAAAAGCTGTGACTTGGCATTTCAGACAGCAAAAGAACTGATAACGTCAGAAAAAGTCTTGACATATTACAATCCAGACTTACCTCTTCGCTTGTCCTGTGATGCCTCGCCATATGGCATCGGTGCTGTTCTTTCACACAAAATGCCAGATGGGTCTGAACGTCCAGTAGCCTTCGCATCTAGGTCTTTAAGTGCAGCCGAAAAGAATTATGCACAAATTGATAGAGAGGGGCTTAGCCTTGTTTGGGGTGTGAAGAAATTCAACCAATATTTATATGGGAAACATTTCACATTAATTACAGATCACCAACCCCTAGTGGCGATTTTTAACCCAAGAAAATCTATCCCGGCTATGACTGCAGCACGTTTACAGAGGTGGGCATTGTTCTTGGGCGGACATGACTATGTCATAGAGTACAAGGGAACAACACAACACGGAAATGCGGATGGCCTCTCACGCCTGCCGTATGAACCGGAGGACAATGCATCTGCAGATCCAGCGGAGATGTTCCACTTGACCCACATGGAGAACTTACCTGTCACCAGCACACAGATCAGACAAGAGACTAGCAGAGACCCGACTATGGCAAAGGTCCTTGAGCTAACGGTGAAGGGGTGGCCTGCTAAAAACACAGTGGGCTTGCCAGAATACTTCAGTCGACGTGAGCAGCTATCTGTGTGTCAGGGGTGCATCATGTGGGGTACCAGGGTTGTAGTGCCACCCAAGCTGCAATCTAGAGTCCTTGAAGCACTTCATGAGGGACACATGGGTGTTGTAAAGATGAAGAGTCTTGCTAGGAGCTACATATGGTGGCCAGGCATTGATCACCATATAGAGGATTTAGCCAAGTCGTGCTCTGGGTGTCAGCTGACACAAAAGCAGGCTCCACTTGCTCCTTTACACAGTTGGGAGTGGCCAACAGCTGCATGGCAAAGGATTCATGTAGACTACGCTGGACCTTTCCTGGACCGAATGTTTCTTGTTGTCGTTGATGCGTATTCAAAGTGGCCAGAAGTCTTCATTGTGAAAAATGCAACTTCAACGAAAACAGTCGAAGTACTCCGCACCCTGTTTGCCAGAACAGGTCTGCCTGAACGACTCGTCAGTGACAATGGCAGTCAATTCACATCCGACGAATTCCAATCCTTCATCCGCAAAAATGGCATCAAACATACCACTGCTGTACCTTACCATCCTGCCACGAAAGGACTTGCTGAGCGGTTTGTCCAGTCATTTAAGCAGTCAATGAAAACAATGTCCAACGCTCAGATATCACTGCCAGAGAAGATGGCAAAGTTTCTTCATGCATACAGAAATACTGACCATGCTACGACAGGTCAAGCTCCAGCTGTTCTGTTCATGGGAAGGCGACTTAGGTCACGCCTAGACTTGCTAAAGCCAGACCTACGCAGAGATGTTATGCAGAAACAGTCTCTCAAGGCTGGACCACGTCATGTCAGAAACTTTGTAATTGGACAACAAGTGCTGGCAAGAGATTACCGTCAGTCAAAGCAGAAATGGCAGCGTGGTGAAATCCTGTCCAAGACAGGGCCATTGACATACACTGTAAGGATTGGGCGTGATGTCATCTGGCGACGTCATGTAGACCAATTGCTGGATGCAACAGTTCATCATGCCACCAACAAGAACACAGAGGATGACATTCCGGAGGACTCTGAGGAGTTCGTGTTGCCAGAAACCGAGCCATCCCCTGATGATCAAAACAACTGCACACCTGTGAATGCGGATAGCCCAGAAGTTCCTGTTCAGGACATTGATCCTCAAGAGAGACGCTATCCTGAAAGAGTTCGCAATCCGCCTCAAAGGCTTGACATGTAAAAAAAAAATAAAAGAAACAACAATGTACACTTGTATTGTTGTGTTATGTTGATTGAATGTGTGTAGTGTTTAAAGTGCTCAGCACTGATGTTGCAATGAAATGATCATATTTCTAGTTGCTAATGGATATGGTTTTCCATAGATGTTTCTATTTTATGAGATTGACATCAATGCTGCAAAGGAGGAAATGTTATGTTTAAACAGATATGAGATCTACTTTAGTTAATTGAGAGAACTACTTTTCTGTTCTGCGTATGGCTACATTGATGTAGTGCCCATCAAGCGCATTGATACTAATGTTATAGAGTAGTAGTAGGCTACACACACATGCAACTGAATGTATTGTACGAATGAAGTTCAACCAGTAAAGAAGTATTGTCACTTTACTCTGGTGTATTAATTGTTCGTTGTGAAGTGAAGAACACAACAACTTAGTCCGCGAATAATGAGACAGAGAAGAAAACTTGCCATGTCTATAACTGCTTTCACTTCCCCGAGTCCTGCACGCAACAGACACATAACCATATCAAGAAGTCTTCACAATGACATTTTAAATGTGAATCTTTATTATTTTACACAATTGGATATAGTTATGACATTAATAGCCTATTAATGACCTCATGTCGGAATGGCACGTTGTTTGAAAAAAAAAGTTAAATACCGCCACTGCGACCATGAAAAAAAAAAAATGTCGGAGTGGTGGGACTTTCTCCCATAAAGAGACATGCCTCCACTACGACAATTGGACGTCAATGTCGGAGTGCTGGTATGTCGGAATGAACGGCGGTAGCCCAGACCCTTGTAGTTCCGCCATGCTCCACCAGAGGCGTTTCGCTGAGCTCCACACAAGGGTCTGGACGCGAGGGCAATCCAAACTCGTTCCAGTAATCAAAAAATGATCAACCAATCAGGAGCGCCGAAGCGAGTGTTTGATTCAAATAACAATGGCGGCACACAGCGAGGAGTCTTGTGCTGACATTGATTCTGCTATTTCAACCGTTTTGTCGAATCTATCGAGTATTCATTCTTTAAAAGATTAACAGAGAATAGTTTTGAAGACATTTACTGGTGGCAAGGATGTTTTTACTCTTCTTCCGACCGGGTTTGGGAAGAGCTTGAAGAAGCCTAGCACGTCATTCAAGATAACAGGCAAGTGGTTTATCAAATCACATGCGAGGATGTTTTACAAGGACCCGCCTTCATAAATACATCTCCTTTCGAGAAGTCCCAGATCCTTGTGTGAAGCATAGACCTAAAAGAAATGGACAAACAATGGAAGGGGGCTGAAACAAAATTCCGTTTACTTTCCGTCGTACTGCGCAGACTCATACTCATTTCGACGTAAGCCATCCTGCACATTGCTGTAACTCGTCTGATAGATCGAAAACTAAAATTGTTAACGTTCGTTTTTAATATTATTATTATGTTTACTTGCCTCTAGGTAATGCTTTACCCTATCAAACAGTAGGCTACCGTAGGCTACACACATTTTCACTGATCTTGCGAATGACTTTCCGTCATGGTTTTCGTGCAGGTTCACTCAGCTTCTTATCCAAACATTACGGGGAATCTCCCCTCGAACGTTAGCTTCCCTACAACCGACATGCTAAAATACTTCTTTACGGGAAACCAACGTAATATACGGGGAAGAAGTGAATTCATTTTGCCTTCGATACCCTATATAGAATACACAGAAGCTATAAGGGAGACAAAGGGCACATGTTACATGAAGTTATGGGATCGCAAAAAAATCTGAAATCTATGGCCGTCCAAGGGAGTTAGCAGAGCGTTGATCACCAGCTCATTTCGTGTTTCTACTTCCGGGAATATGCCTGCCCCCTTGGTGTGAAGCAGACAGCGAACTACAGGATCTGGCGAAAGTCAGGTTAGCCAAGACCCGCCTTACGTTGCTTCTGATTTGTTTATATTGCGTGATGCCTTCCGTGGTTGGTGAGATTTAGGCACAAAGGACTGATGGATTGGTTATTGCTGTCAGTCAATCAGAGCTCGAACTACGTCACGGCAATGACCAAAGTTTATCATCATGAAAAAAAATATATATAGTGCACTGAATGGGGAAATATTTTGCGTGAGAAATGTCAAGTATGGCGTGTGGTGTGAGAATGAGTCAAATTGCGTGACTTGGCGAGACTTGGCAGCCCTGCCTTAGGTGATGTTTTGTCTGAACGTCTACAGAAGTGACATTACCATACATAGATTATATTACACCTTTAATAATAATAATAATAATAATAATAATAATAATAATAATAACTAGAAATGCAATTCCAAGGAATTACCAGTGCATGAAAATGCAAAAATGAAATGTCTCTAAGCTTTCCCCCCCGAAATCACACTGTTCAGAGGCCACTGGTACCATCTAGTTTGGCTTACCATCAAATGCTTGATCTCTTTGGAAAGCTGACATCATGTTGTTTCTTAGGAAATAATCAGAATAATTGTGTGATTTGTCAGTGTTAGAGGCTAGAATATTGTTTGTTTTTAGTGTCGGATAGCAAGCATCTCTAAACTGATCACATATTAGAACTATAGGTCACTTGGTCACCTTATTTGAGGCAAGAAAAAGATGTTGATAGGCTATACACATTGTATGTTCTGTTGATTATCCACTTATGGCTTGCATGTTGTGTTGTTTGTCAATAATACATCAAGGTTCAAACACGTTGCTTGTTAGCTTACAAATGGTAGGCTATACAGTCAGAGGAATTTGTGGAGAGGTATCTGCCCGAATTATGCCACCTCAGTCTCGCTATGCTGACTTGCGTCGGCTCTCTTGCCGATGGTTGATTCGAGAACTGGCTGACCGGACTGGATAGCCAACCCTCCGCTGAATTAAGCTATACGTGTTAGGGGGTGTAATTGGTTCATCACCAAACTACATCAACTTTTGATACACGCTGGCGAACAGACAAATAAAAACGCAGTGAAGTCTAATTTCCCAAATGTGATCCGTGCTATTGACTGCAAATGAAAGGTAACACTCTGAGGACTATTTGGAGTATATGCAGGTGCTCTGATATAGAATTATATACGACATATGGAATAATTCCAGAAAAGTTTCTACTGTAATTTGCATTTGCTTTGTTGGTTTAGTGGTTGCGTATCTCCATCTTCAAAAAAGTGAACACTGAGGTCTTAAGAGAACATTTCCTCTCATAGTATTTACTAGTTTTGCTGATTCTACGAAGAGTTGCACTCATTGATGTACTTACTACACTTATTGGTGAAGTTATTGAGGTTTTGTTTAGGCTATTGTTGTTGTTGTTGTTGTTTTTTTTACCATGTTGTAAGTTAAAAAGCATAATGCAATGTAATGTAATGTAAAAGATACATGTTCATAACTAATATTGGATAAAACAACATGAAGATTGAATTTCTATGGATTCTTGTGAATGTTTCAGCACCCATATGTTGGATGTACTTATTATACTGCAGGTAGCCTACACTGCAGCCAGAGGTCAGGGTAGCACCAAAGGCCAAGGAGGGGGAAGAGGGAATTTTTATTAAAAAAAAAATAATTGAGACATATCTGACAATGCAAGGAACTATGCAGATTGAACATGAATGTTGTTATGTATGGATTCCCAAGAGTCCAA
Source organism: Sardina pilchardus (assembly GCF_963854185.1). Lineage (NCBI taxonomy): Eukaryota > Metazoa > Chordata > Actinopteri > Clupeiformes > Clupeidae > Sardina > Sardina pilchardus. Next base: position 27,151,856 of record NC_085012.1, read on the forward strand.
GCTTTGAAGTGGTGTATAGGCTAACACTATGGTACATAGCAATAAGGTATACATACTGTACAATCGATTTTGAATGTTGGGGGAGGTGGGTGTACCGTGAACGGTAGCCTACACTGTTACATAACCCATTAGATGCCATTTCAAAGAACAAAGAAAACTTTCTCCTAAACACAGCTTCTTTCCTGTATTTCTGTTCAAACAGATATTTCAATAGAACAATGCATACTTACGGGCATTGCCTTCGTATTAGAAATAAATATTTTGCAAGTGAAAACGGAAATTATCCGGAGACAGCAACCAGTGTGAATCATCTCGTAGCCTACTAGACTTCTCTCGTTTGTCTGAAGCAGGAAGTATTTACTAAACACTCTAAAGTAGATTTTAATTAAGGCCAGTAGATGGCGCTCTAAGACAACAAATGACTGGTAAATACCGTTACCATAACATAACAGAAAACTAGTATAATGCAAGCTCCCGAGAGCACAGAAAGGTAGATACAGTAGGTGTGAATGTGAAACTGTGAATGCACAATATAATTGTTGGGATTGATTTGTTTTTATGAATACCTACTCAAAACACATTTTGCTGAAACACCACTGTGTTGTTACAGCCGGACAATCAGTTGTTACAGAGATCGTTTTTGGAAGTTTTGAGTTTGAGTTTTAAGGGCGGATCCCTGCTTATTCTAGTGATGCTTTTACAATTTTTTCCAATCGTTTACACACTAAAATTAAGATTAACAGACAGTTAACAATATGTAGCTGTCGCTGAAACCATGCATGTATTTTCTTTCTTTAAGCCTTAAAAGTATGGATTTGTTATGTTGTTGTTATTATTACATTGCATGTAAATGCAATGTACTGTTATCCCTATTCTTCTTATAGTTATTATTCTCTTTCCGACCAAAATCAACGGTTAATTGCCTTAAAACCACTGAACCGTTTCACGTCATTCAAACACTCATACAAACGTCTTGTAACGGAGATTTGACGATTGTATTTTTCACATTTGGGAACTTCATACTTTTTGAGATATTTACGATATATAGAGTTTAAAATTCCCATAGAGTTTACATTGAGACCCTTTGGCGGCAAAGATTAATTGTTACGTCAGTGCTCAGCTGTCAGTAATCAAGGATCTCTGATCCAAAGCCATGCCACCGCTGCCAGGCTAAACCTGAATGTTCGTCTACTCATTCAGCTGTAACAGCTGTGAAAACATTCTACCATGCCACAACTGCTGAAAACCGGGACGTTATCGTCTTGTCTCCTGTTAGGCTACTCTTGATTTGTTTATATTGTTACAGTAACCGGTTTGCTCTCGTAACGTTATCAACAGCTAAAGACAATCTAACCTAACGTCAACGTAAACACTGTAGCAGCTATTTAGCTAACGACAAGCAAGTTAGCCATCTCGACAGAGCAGCCTAAGCTACGACACTGACATTCACCCAGCGTTTTGTAAGTGAAGTCCAACCTGATAGATACGCCTACTAGTTGCACCAATTAGGTTCAAGCCTTTTTCTCACAGTCGTTTCTTGTACAAACTGCATTGCTACAGTATCATTTTCACGTTTGTTTGTTTGTTAGCAGTCGTTTCAGCTATAGGGACTTGCCAGCCAGGCGATCATTTAAAGCTTTCAGTATCATTCACAAATTAAAAACCTTTGTTAACAGCTTATTGTACATTCCTATTAGGACAATCACACACCTGGAAACACTTCGAAGAACATACTAGCTCATCCTGTAATATGTGTAGTGTAGCTAGCCTACATAAAATATCCTACTGTAAGCTAACGTTACATTTGCTAGATCGTACCTGTTGCTGCATCATCGTTGATTGGCGTTGTTTGAGATTGTATTCCGTATTCCAATGGTGTCTAAGTCTATAGCCTATGGCTTTTAACCTGCATTAGTGTAGATATGAAGGCTATACATAGCCATGTAGGATATAATATCATACGCTATTCTACCAGTCGTTTCACTGTAGGCTACTAAAGTCAGCTCTTGCAACTCGTTTGTTGGCAACTTCATTTCAGTCTTTTAAATTCTAATAAAGAGTTATTTTCCAAAATAGCCTATATCCACAATTTTGATGCATTTTCATAAATCACTTTTTAAATATGACTTTCCAAGTAGGCCTATACAATTTCAGTGGAATTGTAATTGGGTAATTGTTATTTATCTATTCTTCTGTGTAGCCTAGTTGTCTTTTTAACCTAATACAATGTTTTACAAAGTCAGCAACCTTTTTGCATTTACATGCAATGGTAATTCCTTCCATGGAATTACATTTTCTAGTTATGTAATGTGAATATTATTAAAGGGTCACTGCACCCTAAAATAGGTTTTTTGAGCTGTTGATTGATTGAAAATACTCATAAGTGGTGAACTGTACTATTACCAGGGTTAATATTGACAAAAATCGTGTTTCTCGACAAAAGTAACATTTCGTCTGATTTTGTATTGGAGATATTGCTCTCTCGCGCATACTACCGTTTGAAAACATGCCATGGCATGTTGGTCCAAAATACTATTGGAATGCTGACGTTGTCCTGCACTTCTAGTCCGACACTACGTCACCGGGTCGTTACAAATTAGGACTGAAACGCCCCAACACCTGCTGCCCTGATTAGCCTACCTGTGATAAGCCATGTCTGCAGCACTCATACGTTCGACCGGCGTCGCGTCACACAGAGCAGGTTGTTTGTGCCACGCCCCTTTTTTGGGGAAACAAGCCCTCAGAAGAAGCCTGAAACAAGCCAAAGTGAATGGGTGTTGTTCACGGTCACTGATCTATAACGAATAACTTATTATTTATAGATCAGTGGTCGCGGTAGACAGACATGCCGATAAGTTGCTGTGTGGTTGGGTGTACCAACCACAAAGCTAAGAACCCCTAACATTAGGCTACACCAAAAATAAATCAGACCAACGAAAACGGAAATCTAGGCTAACACTTGGTTAACACTAGCAGCTAGGCTATCGGCTATGACAGAAATTATCATATGTTGGAATTATCTAACGAACATACTTTACATCCAAGCCTGTCAGTCAACTACACAACATTACAATTAAAATAAGAGGCCAAAAATACAGGAAAACAATTTAGTTATTTAACTGGAGATTCAATGAGATAAGAGTATGTCTGGGTATGACACTGGCCACTGCTACTGCTAGCAGGCTACTCGGGAGACCGAAGGGACATGTTTTTACTTTGATTGAATTGAGCTTTTGAACGTATTTTTCACGGTCAACGACCGACAAAGTGGTAATATATTGAGTGGTCCTATTGATTCGTTGTGTTTTCTGTTATCATTTACCCCTACGATTTCGGTACGAATTACGTTTATTGAGCCTAATTTGCATTGGAGTTAATGGGAGACGTAGTTTGTTTCCCCCAAAAAGGGGCGGGAACGTTCGTCGCGAGTCAAGTTCCCGGATGTGCCGGTCTAACGTATTCCCAGATTGACACGAAATCACCATGGTTGATTGGTTGCAACAGTGCTGCACTCTCTCTCCAAATTTCAGAACGTCTCGCCCATTTTGAGAGCCGTTTTCAGAAATGTGAAGTGGGTGGAGTTATGGGGTGAAGTGACTCTTTAATTTCATGTTTGAAAAGGTTACAATAATCAGGGTTCGTACGGGTGCTTGAAATCCATGAAAATGCTTGGATTTTAATGTGGTGTTTTCAAGGTTTGAAAAATACTTGGATTTTGGGTAAAGTGCTTGTGAATGCTTGAAGGTGCTAGGCCTACATATTTCTCGGTAGTCTGACCTAAATAGACCAATTATTAAATGAAGGGAAATAAAATTAATTTGCTGTCTATGCGCTGCGCTGACAATGACGAGTTGGTGCTTGGTTTGGTGCTTCTCATTCATCACTCCGCAAACATGTCCGTTCGCTATAGTCTTCTTCATTGAAAGTGAAAGCAGACGTGTGTTGATGAATGTTTGATGCAAGTTCGATGTGTATGGTGAACTATTTGTTTCTTAGCAGAAGCCATGAAACGGTAAAGGTAAAATTATTTATTTAAAGAGACATCATTTATGAAGTTGTTTTGACTTTGCCACACGTTCGCGTCCAGTTTGACGTGTCTGGATTTTTCGATAATAATGACAGCAGCAATCTCGTGATGCTGATAATTGACTTTTAATTTATGCGCGTGTAAGTCTAAGCTATTGTGCTTGAAGTTAGCTGTGACCGACTAGCCTACTGGCTTTTATCGTGTTAACCACAAAGCCTGTCGACCTTAGGTCTACTAAATTGTTTAGTTAACACCTTGTCATTTCGCGTTTGTCTAGCCGTTCACCCCCGTGCGCCCCATGTCATTCAAAACATATTTCGGGATAGCCATCTCACTATGAGAAAACGTATGATAGTGATGAGATATTAACACGCTGGCATGCTTGGTAAACATCAGTCTTGCACATAATATTGAGCTGATTTTATAGTGGAAATGGCTTACTGCCGCATTGTGCTGATAGATGAAAAAAGTCGCCTATTTAAAGGCACAGTCTGAATTTTAATCATAGCTCTCCATTTAGTGTGTGCACTTGAACAACTAGTGATGAAGCATATAACAGGAGGAGGGGTGTAGGACATGATACTTTGGAAGGAGAGGGGGTGGTGCAATTTGATTGTCTTCGGAGCAACCTCTTCAAACAGCATCAATATCTATAGGCCTATGGTTCACTATCAGGACTAGAGGACTGTAAGGGTGCAGGCTATATGTGTTCTACATCATTGTTGGCAAAATGATCATGATAGCCTACATATTTCAGCCATATCTGGTTGAGTCTTGAGTAGGCCTAGGCTACTTTGCTATAAATTAGTTATAGACTTATAGACTATATTGTGGTTATAATGTTTGAAATATATGTATCACAGTTTATCAATAGTTCTCATAAAAGTCATCAGATGTCATCATTTAAGGGGTTATTTTTCAAAAATTTCTCCCGGGGGTGCTGGGTATATTTTCCTCTTTTTTGTCCTTTGCCAATCACACCCCTGAAATATGGTGTGAATCAATCCATGCTGTTCAACATTATCGAGTGCTGTCAGTAAGAAAAAGAACAAGGAAATTTGATATGACATAGACCAAATAGAGCAGCAGCAAACACTAATGAAATGGTTCCATTTTCTATGCCCCATTCAGTTAACCTAATGATAGCTGCTGGTTATATATTGGGCTTAGGTTGTATCAAATTTTCTGTTTTTTTGTCCTACAGTGACCTCAAACAACAGGGCTTTGGATTTGTTTACACTCGATTTCGGTACTGGAAAACTGGTCTTGAAAGTCCTTAAAAAGTGCTTGAATTTGGCCATGAAAAAGGTGTACGAACCCTGAATAATACTGACACCTACTGGCCAAACTGTTGAGCTGCATTTCATTTAAGTTTCATTTAAGTCATGTGATCAGCCTAACTTATAGCGTTGCAAGATGGTCACACAGTCTTTTGGTGCTGCGCTGCATTCAGAGCTAGGTGTGCGAGAGCAGCGAATAGTTAAATGATTAAATAATGTTACAGCAACTCCTAAATTTCTGGTCGCAAGGCTCACACGGTATGTTGAATTGGGATATGTATTTCATGTTTGTGTTGTAATGTAATGGTAGATAATGTTTCATGAAGTCAATAGCCTACTAGTTTAGGCCTAATACGTGAGCAAGATGAATGAACACTCATGGACTCTTATACACAATATGCTCATGTAAGAATGTATTATTTACTTTATTTCAGTTTTTCACGGTGTTCGATGGTGTTCGATGGTGTTCAATGGTGTTTGACGGCATTAGAAGATGTTTATGGTGATTGAACATGTTTGAACATGCAAAGAAATGCAATAAAGAATCGACGAACATCAGTTGAAGCGTTACGTTTTAATCTGACCAGAAGAATAGGTTTGGGAGCAGCTACAGTGAAAAACGTTGCCTACTGCCTTTGTTAAGGCAGTGAAGTGAATAAACGTCGCCTATTGCCTTTGTTAAGGCAGTGAAGATGAATAGCTGTGAACAACGTAGCCTTAGACAGTGAAAATCCGACTGTTTCGTGAACTGCAGTGAAAAAAGACATTGCTTGGTGTGGTGGAAAACATCGCCATCCATGGATATGGACAACGTAGCCATTGAGGAATGAACAACGATCGCTAGCATCCCAGAGAGAAAATTGTCCGGGCCAGCCCCTCGTGAAGTCTCCATCCCGCACTCATCGTTAACTGCCTACCCATCCGGGCATTCATTCAGTGTGACACCACGAGTTCAGCTCAGCACGAAACCGAAACCTAAAGACGGCGGTGCTGCAGTTGCCAAAAACGGACACAGGGAAGCAACAACGCGACATCCTTGGACAATTGAGTTTGTGAACATTCATTACATTTGGATGCAGGTCAGACTGTGCATTTGCATTTCTCAGTTGGGTTTAAATTGTTATCTCTTGCAATTCCAATGTATTATTTGAAGCAAAGTTACAAATGAAAACTGCATTTGAATAATTTCGTAAATTGGGTAGCAGTGTGTAGGCCTATATTTGTTTGAGAATTTGAAAGTGTGTATTTTCATGGTGATTCTAGTTTACCTTCCATCATTTAATAGGCTATTTCAATAGTGTTTCAAATAGTTTCTTAAAATGGATAAAGGCACACCAGATGTTCGTGTACTAGAAGGAGTACTTCAGGCTCTAGAAAACGAGAAAACAGAATTAGAGAAGAAATTAGAAACTGAGCTTGAAATCTCGGAGAAAGAAATAATTGAACAACGATTAGCTGAAATTAATAATGATCTCAAAATACGTAGGATAGGGCTCCCGGAGCCATCCTCTGACGCTGAGCAAGTAGTGAGGCGTTCAGAAAGAGAAAAACACCCAACAGAAAAGATGCTTGAGTTCATAAATCAGGAGAGCATAAAAAAGGAAAGAAAGTTTATGTTAACATATGTAAACTTCAAAGCTGAGGTTCAGTATATTAGAACTAAACTAAAGGAAGAACGCTCTAAATCAGATTTAGGTGAAATTATAAAAACTCTGGAAAAGTTTGAGTCAGAGCTAAAGCAGGAATATGAAAGCTTACGTGCACTGACCACACCAGCCCAAGAGATAAGAAGGAAAATGGATTGCTGCACATCAGTAGCTTCAGAAATAACTACACTTCTGAAGGTGCGTTATGCAGAAGTTGATAGAGTTTGATGCAAAAGCTGTAAAAGAGACTCTTTCAAAATTACTCCTGGAGTTGGTAGTCTGCAAGATAGTCAGATGTCAGTAAAGAAGGCAGAAGCGGCGGCACGCTTGGCATCTAAACGTGCTGAACTTAACAGAGAAAAGGAAATATCTGCACAAAGAAAGGAGGTGCTTGCCCAGCAAGAGAGGTTAAAACTGATGGAAGATCAAAGGGATCTTGAAGCTATGGAAGCTGAATACAATGTGTATGCTGAAGAGGAATCAAAAATGAATGCTGAAGTAGGAGAAGTTAGAGAAATATTAACTTTGTCTCCAAGTCAGCCTCCAGTGCAGCATAGCAGCACTCCATGTGCCCAGAATCCCAAAGACTTTCCAATCCCCTTTTGTTCTGAAAGCAAAATAGAACCAAAATCAAATGAAGCCTCGTTGGTTCTAGCATTAAAAGAATCCCTGGCAATGACTAGACTTCCAGCACCAGAGCCGTTCATGTTTACAGGAGATCCACTTAAGTTCACTGAATGGCGTACCTGCTTCAAGGCCTTAATTGAAACAAGTTGCACAAACACGGCACATAGATTATATTACTTGAAAAAATACATCAGTGGAGAAGCACTTTCTGTGTTAGAAGGAACATTTTATAGAAGTGATGAGGAAGCCTACACACAAGCTTGGGATGCTCTTAACAAGCGTTATGGTCACCCTTTCATAGTTCAGAGAGCATTTCGAGGGAAGCTGAGTAGCTGGCCCAAGATTGGACCAAAAGAATCACTGAAATTAAGAGAGTTTAGTGATTTCCTCATCTCTTGCAAGAATGCAATACCTCACCGTTCATGGTCTAAAGGTTTTAGATGATTGTGAAGAAAATCAAAAGTTGCTACAGAAACTTCCTGACTGGGCAACAACCCGCTGGAATCGGTATGTCACTAAAATATTAGATGAAAGGAAGCCATATCCTGGCTTTAAGGAGTTCTCAGACTTCGTAGCTGAAGAGGCACGCGTTGCATGCAATCCAGTTTCTTCTCTTTTTGCATTAAAACAAGCAGATGAGAAAACTGGAAAGGAACATAAGCGTCTCAAGGCCAGTACTCTAGCAACGTCAGCAAAGGTGTCTCAAAGCCAAAAGACTCAAGTGCATCAGAAAGTTCTATAGCAAACTCTCCTGCCACTCAAACCAAAAAACAAAGAGATTGTGTGTGCTGTCAGCAAAATCACTTTATTTATAAATGTGAAAAGTTTGCAGCAATGCCCCTAGAGGAAAAGAAGAAGTTTGTCATTAGCAATAATATGTGCTTCGGGTGCCTCAGAGTTGGACATGTTGCAAAGAATTGCAGAAAGAGGGCTACTTGCAATATCTGCAGGCGGAGTCATCCATCTCCACTTCATGAAGACCGCCCTGTAGGAGAAAAGCTAGAAACATTACCACAAAAGGACAATTCTTCAATTGCCTTATGCACCATGAGAATGGACAATGGTGATCGCACTTCAATGATTGTTCCAGTGTGGCTCTCTAGCGCAGCAAATAATAGTCAAGAGACCTTGGTGTATGCATTACTGGACACACAGAGTAGCAGTACCTTCATTGACCAAGACGTCTGTGGAAAACGTCAAGCACACACGGAACCTGTCAAGCTGAAGTTGTCAACAATGACTGACAGGAGTTCAATAGTGAATTGTCACAGAGTTGTTGGACTGAAAGTGAGAGGGTACAAGCTGCAAGAGTACATTGAACTACCACCAGCATACACTCAAGAATACATCCCACTAGAGAAGAATAGCATTCCCACTCGTGAAACAGCAGCAGGGTGGACTCACCTTCACAGCATAGCCGAAGAGATGCCAGATCTGTTGAACTGTCCTGTAGGACTTCTGATTGGATATGACTGTGCAAGGGCTCTGAAACCAAAGGCAGTGATATCAGGGGAAGAGCATGAACCATATGCAGTCAAGACAGATTTAGGCTGGAGTATAGTTGGAGCCAAAATGCCTTGCACTGACACGAGGGATGACAAAGGGTTCTGCTATCGCATCTCTGTGAAAGAGCTTCCACCTATCACACCTGCCTCTGTGATCAAAGCATTAGAGAGAGATTTTCTTGACACAAATCCAAGAGAAAAGACAATATCCCAAGATGATAGACAGGTCATTTGCTCAACTTTTTGGGCCTAGTTTTCTGTCAAAGTTTTCTCAATGGATTCCTGGTCAGAACCCCTATTGAAACAGATTAAGACTTGGGGCATGTTAAATTTTGTCCAAAAATTCAAGATGGCCGCCGTATGGGCAATTCCATATCAGTTGGAACAGGTCCGACACCATGGTCCTCAGTTTTTCCTGATTTTTGGTCAAAATGTTCCTCCATGTCTCATTAGAGGAAAACCAAAATTTTAGCTTGGTATCTTGTTTAGTTTCTGAGATATGGCTCTTCAAATGTGGATAGACGTGTCCTAAAAAAGGCTGAAAATGCCTGTATTTAATGAGCACCACTTTTTTTTAAACCCCTCTCCTGTCTTAAGCCTACCATATTATTTTCTAAAAATTTGAACACTGGGGCAGTACCCTGTGTAGTTGTCCAATATCACAAAGGAATTATAGTCCTTCCCACCATTGAAGACTTATTCATCAAAACAAACCCATATTTCTTTTAAAGCAATGAAAAACAAAAAAACTGTTTTTGTTCTCTTATGGTCATGAATGGATAGCACTCACATTTTTAAAACTTTACATATATATAGTCCATGAGTAAGAGAACATGTTGGAAAAAAATTGAGATGGTAAGTTTTCGTATTTCGAGGCTATGGGCCTTCAAAGATGGCCAAAATGGTGTTTTTTCCGAAAAATGCCAATTTCATTGCCTTTTTTCAAGGACAAGATGAAATGCAAATCCAACATTTCTTTTTTCCTGCAATAGTATGCCACTTTGTAGACCATGTGAATGTGGTAGATCCGACCTGTCCATTTTAATATCCCCTCAGTACATGTCTGAAGTTAGAGAAAATGAAAAATTGTCTTGGCTGAAGGAGGTGTTGGTTTGATTTTTATGAACCTCCTAGAAGGACATTATGGGGTTTAACCCCATTTTTTATGTTTGAGGGATCAGATTGCCATCCTGTAAACAGGATAACAATTTTATATCCCATTTTTACTCTTTATTGATCCCTTAGAATATGTCCAAAAGTTGTCAAAAATGAAAAAGGCGACTAAATTGAGGGGCTTAAAATGGCCAAGTGGATCAAGTTACACAAGGCTAAAAATGTAATATAAGACAGATGAGATACTGAGGGAGAACACTGTGAAATGTATAACCCCTGTTACGATGGCCTTTGAACCCACTGTGTTAACTGAGGGGGCTAAAAACCACCAACCACCGATCCGGTGGTCTCCAACTTTTTCATATCTCTTGATATAACATGTATACTTAAGAGACTTAAAACTCATATATGCGTTTTTTTGAGACCATCCATGACTTCCTGTGATAACTGGAAGTTGGTTTAAAACAGAAAGTAAACTTTAAAAATGCTGTATCTCTGGGGAAGAAAAACAAAAAGCTGTTGGGGCCAAAGTGTTGAGGCCAAAATCATGGTTTGAGAGATTGTGTAGGAGTATGTTTCAGACCATTTGGAGTTGAGTGGTACCCACTTTGTATGACATAAAAAAAATCGCCCTTAGGGTTTAACTTAACCAAAAAGTGTAGGCCTCAACAGCTTTTTTTTTTTTTTCCAGAGATACAGCCTTTTTAAAGTGTACTTCCTGTTTTAAACCAACTTCCGGTTATCACAGGAAGTCATGGATGGTCTCAAAAAGCCGCTTTGAAGAGATGAACAACATGTATGAGTTTCAAGTCTCAAATTCTCTATCAAGAGATATGAAAAAGTTGGAGACCACCGGATCGGTGGTTGGTGGTTTTTAGCCCCCTCAGTTAACACAGTGGGTTCAAAGGCCATCGTAACAGGGGTTATACATTTCACAGTGTTCTCCCTCAGTATCTCATCTGTCTTATATTACATTTTTAGCCTTGTGTAACTTGATCCACTTGGCCATTTTAAGCCCCTCAATTTAGTCGCCTTTTTCATTTTTGACAACTTTTGGACATATTCTAAGGGATCAATAAAGAGTAAAAATGGGATATAAAATTGTTATCCTGTTTACAGGATGGCAATCTGATCCCTCAAACATAAAAAATGGGGTTAAACCATAGACTGTATATATAGGTTAAACCCCATAATGTCCTTCTAGGAGGTTCATAAAAATCAAACCAACACCTCCTTCAGCCAAGACAATTTTTCATTTTCTCTAACTTCAGACATGTACTGAGGGGAAATTAAAATGGACAGGTCGGATCTACCACATTCACATGGTCTACAAAGTGGCATACTATTGCAGGAAAAAAGAAATGTTGGATTTGCATTTCATCTTGTCCTTGAAAAAAGGCAATGAAATTGGCATTTTTCGGAAAAAACACCATTTTGGCCATCTTTGAAGGCCCATAGCCTCGAAATACGAAAACTTACCATCTCAATTTTTTTTCAACATGTTCTCTTACTCATGGACTATATATATGTAAAGTTTTAAAAATGTGAGTGCTATCCATTCATGACCATAAGAGAACAAAAACAGGTTTTTTGTTTTTCATTGCTTTAAAAGAAATATGGGTTTGTTTCGATGAATAAGTCTTCAATGGTGGGAAGGACTATAATTCCTTTGTGATATTGGACAACTAAACAGGGTACTGCCCCAGTGTTCAATTTTTTAGAAAATAATATGGTAGGCTTAAGACAGGAGAGGGGTTTAAAAAAAAGTGGTGCTCATTAAATACAGGCATTTTCAGCCTTTTTTTTAGGACACGTCTATCCACATTTGAAGAGCCATATCTCAGAAACTAAACAAGATACCAAGCTAAAATTTTGGTTTTCCTCTAATGAGACATGGAGGAACATTTTGACCAAAAATCAGGAAAAACTGAGGACCATGGTGTCGGACCTGTTCCAACTGATATGGAATTGCCCATACGGCGGCCATCTTGAATTTTTGGACAAAATTTAACATGCCCCAAGTCTTAATCTGTTTCAATAGGGGTTCTGACCAGGAATCCATTGAGAAAACTTTGACAGAAAACTAGGCCCAAAAAGTTGAGCAAATGACCTGTCTATGATATTCAATTTCTACATCTCTTGAATGGGAAAATTCTACATAATGAAGAAGGACATCTGGAGATGCCTCTACCATTCAGAGAGCGTCCTCAGCTTCCAAACAACAAGCAGCTAGCTACAGTCAGATTGAAGCATTTGAAAAGAAAAATGGAAAAGAGTCCAAAGAACAAGGAAGATTACATTAAATTCATGGACAATGTCTTTAGAGATGGTGATGCAGAGGAAACAAACGCCACTCCAAAGGAATCCAACACATGGTACATTCCGCACCATGGAGTGTATCATCCTAGGAAGCCTGAGAAGATTAGAGTCGTATTTGACTGCTCTGCCAAATATGAAGGCACCTCTCTGAATGACCACCTCCTCACAGGACCTGATCTAACAAATACTCTTACTGGAGTGTTGTGTAGATTTCGCCAGCATCCGATCGCGATTAATTGTGATGTTGAGAAAATGTTTCACCGCTTCCACGTAACACCAGAAGATAGAGATTTTTTGAGGTTCCTGTGGTGGGAAAATGGGAATACAGCAACAGAGCCCAAAGAATACCAGATGCGAGTTCACATATTTGGAGCAGCATCATCGCCTGGATGTGCTAACTATGGCATGAAATACCTCGCCACCAAATATATGAGAATGAGTACCCATTGGCCGCAGTCATCATCCGGAAAAATTTCTATGTGGATGATGGACTTACAAGTGTTGATTCAGTTCAAAGAGCCAACCATCTTGTGAATGAAGCAAGAGAAGTCTGTAGTAAAGGACAGCTGCGCTTACACAAATTTGTCTCGAATAACAGAAAGGTCTTGGATGCAATTCCAGAGAGTGAACGTGCAAGTGCAGTAAATGATGTGGACCTGAACTACAGCGAGCTTCCAATGCAGAGTGTGTTGGGAGTGAAGTGGAACATCGAGACGAATGCATTCTCATTCAATGTCGTCCTCCATGAAAAGGCAGCCACCAGGAGAGGAATCCTATCAATGGTAGCTAGTGTCTACGACCCATTAGGATTTCTCTCTCCCTACATCTTGACTGGGAAAAGAGTGCTGCAAGAGATGTGCAGACGAGGTGTAGGATGGGATGAACCTCTTCCACCTGAACTAAAGCCAAAGTGGGAAACATGGCTCCATGATCTAGAGAATCTGGAAAAAGTTCAAATACAAAGATGTTTCATTCCTGACCACCTCAACACAATACAAAAAAATGAGCTGCATCATTTTTCGGATGCCAGTAACAATGGCTATGGACAATGTTCATATATTAGGATTGTCGCTGATGAACAAGTGCATTGTGCGTTAGTCATGGGTAAGGCCAGAGTGGCACCCACAAGGGTAGTCAGCATTCCACGACTTGAGCTCACTGCAGCTACAGTCTCTGCTGCTGTGAGTAGCGTCCTTAGAGAAGAGCTGGAGCTGAAAATAGATCAAGAGTTTTTCTGGACTGATTCACAGGTGGTGCTTGGGTACATCAAGAATGACGCCCGACGCTTTCACGTGTTTGTAGCAAATCGCGTCCAGAAAATAAGAGACACTACTGATCCTAGTCAGTGGTTCTACATCGAAACAAGTCAGAATCCAGCAGACCATGCATCTAGAGGTCTCAAGGTGGCAGACCTAATAGATTCAAATTGGCTCAGAGGACCGAAGTTCTTATGGGAACAAGAAATAGTTTTGAACCAAAGATCCCCAGAGCTTCTTATAGGTGACCCAGAGGTCAAAGTTATGAAAACAGATGCTGTTGAAAGCGAGAGCTTCCTCCGAAAACTGTCAAGACTCTCAGATTGGAATACAACCCTCAACATTATTGTTCGGATTCAGAGACTGGCACATAAGGACAGGTCTGGACCCATTAGTGTAGAGGAACGAAGAGAAGCCGCTCTTGTGCTCATCAGAGCAGCACAAAGAGAAGCCTTTGAAAATGAGCTGAAATCGTTCAGTCAAAAATCCACAAAGCTACCAAAAACTCACAAGATGTTTCAGCTGGACCCTATCTTTCAGAATGGATTGCTCAGGGTTGGTGGCAGGTTGAGAATGTCCTCCACATCAGTTGAGTTGAAACATCCAGTGATCCTTCCTAAGGAAGGAATTGTCACACAGCTTATACTTGACCACTGTCACAGAAAGACTCAGCACCAAGGCCGAGGGCAAACCTTGAATGAGCTCAGAGCCAGCGGTTATTGGATAATAGGTGCCAGCAAGGTAGTGGCAAAGCACATCAAGAGTTGTGTCACTTGCAGAAAGGTGCGTGGACGGACTGAAGAACAACGAATGGCGGACTTACCAGTTGACCGAGTAGATCCATCTCCTCCATTCTTGTACACAGGAATTGACTGTTTCGGGCCGTTCTACACAAAACAAGGTCGAAAGGAATTCAAGCGGTATGGTCTGTTGTTCACATGTCTAAGCTGCAGGGCCATCCACTTAGAAATGTTGGAAGATCTCACAACAGATGCATTTCTGAATGCTTTGAGATGCTTCATAGCAATTAGAGGAGCAGTAAGACAAATTCGATCTGACCAAGGTACAAATTTCCTTGGAGGAAAAAATGAGTTGGAGAGAGGTCTAATGGAACTTGACAAAGAAAGGATTTCAACTTACCTTGCAAGAAAGCAATGTGACTTCCTGATGAATGTTCCTGAAGCAAGCCACATGGGAGGCATTTGGGAACGCCAAATACGGACGGTTAGGAGCGTGATGAGTTCTGTTCTGGCACAGGCTAAAGGAAGACTGGATGACACCTCTTTGAGGACATTCTTTTATGAAGCCATGTCAATTGTTAACAGTCGTCCGCTCACAACAAACACAATCAATGATCCTAAAAGTGTTGAACCTTTGACACCTAACCATTTGCTAACAATGAAGTCCATTGTGCCCCTCCCGCCTCCAGGTAAATTTGTCCAAGGAGATTTGTATGCCAGGAAGAGGTGGCGTAGAGTGCAATACCTCTCGGAACAATTCTGGAGCAGGTGGCGCAAGGAATACCTGGCCAGCATAAGCCTCAGACAACAGTGGCATGTGCCCAGGAGAAATGTCCAAGTTGGGGATGTCGTTATTGTCAAGGATGACAATATTCCCAGAAATGAGTGGAGGCTAGCCCGAGTTGTTGAGACAAGGGCAGATGATGATGGTCTTGTGCGAAAGGTCAAAATTCAAATAGGACAGAGTAATTTAGGAAAGAAAGGTGAGCGCTTAACGCAACCTTCTTTGCTTGAGCGTCCAGTTCAAAAATTAGTGGTGCTAGTTGAGCAGAATTCATAGACTAGTATCCTTAAATATTAAACAGGAAATATTAAACTTTCAGATTAAGCTGTTCAAAACAAGTATAAAAAATTAGTTGCTAAATGTATTGGAAAATTACATGATTTATTCAGTTTCTTTAGGATATGGTTGACAGAAATCTTGGTAATTTTGGTGGCAGTGTAGCTGTCGCTGAAACCATGCATGTATTTTCTTTCTTTAAGCCTTAAAAGTATGGATTTGTTATGTTGTTGTTATTATTATGTAATGTGAATATTATTAATTTCATGTTTAAAAAGGTTACAATAATACTGACACCTTCTGGCCAAACTGTTGAGCTGCATTTCATTTAAGTTTCATTTAAGTCATGTGATCAGCCTAACTTATAGCGTTGCAAGATGGTCACACAGTCTTTTGGTGCTGCGCTGCATTCAGAGCTAGGTGTGCGAGAGCAGCGAATAGTTAAATGATTACAGTTTTTTTCAATCGCTAACAAGCGTTTGTCCATTCAGTTGAAACATTTTCAAAACTCTTAACACAGTTAGCACAGCATCGGTCTTTTGTGGCCATACCATTCACACATTTCATGTTGTTTTCACACAGTATGCAGTCAGTGAATACATTTTCACAATGCATACATTTACTTAACAGACAAACTATACCTCCAAACAAAACAATGGATCGTTTTTGTATTATTTTCGAATGTTAACACACAACATCCCACAATAGTTAAAACAATATTCCAAACCTTAGATACAGTATAAAAACCTCTGCTTCTGCAATGTTATCAATTCAAAAGCAATATATCTCAGCTGATAATAAACAAACAATAGAATAATTGACACACAGATGATTTATGTTGGGTAAATTGGGCCAGCCACAGCTAATTCCAGTCTATCTTAGACTCAGTGGCAGGGGTTATTTATCTCTATTACATTGAAACTTACACAGTAAAAAGAGGAGGTGATGTTTTTGGAAGCAGAAACAGAAAAGGACAAATACTGTAATGTCTGGACGGGGAAGAGTAAGAGTAAGGGGCCCAGGGAGAAGAGCAGGCCCAGTGAGAGATGCAGTGAGAGGTGCAGGAGCACTGAGAGGAGCAGGTGCAGAGATTAGACACAGTAATATTGTGCTTTTTTTTCACCCCCTTTTTATCTGGGCTTTTTGCTGTTGTTTCTTTGCTCAGAATGCTTTTGTGTTTTATGGATATTTTGTTTACTGCAATGCTGTAAAACTTTTTCTGTTCTATCATAGTCTACTGTAAACAGTATTTATACTGCACTCCTGTAGGCCTAGTGAACGGTAAAAAAAAAAAAAAAAAAAAAAAAGATTTGCTTTTTATTGGAATGCATTTGAATGTGAACATTACATCTAGACATACAGTTCCCAACCAAGAAATTTAGTGTAAAAATGCTGGATTGCATGTTTTGCATGCAAATACCTGTAAAACTGAAACATAAAAGTCTATGCATTTTTTGTAATGTGAACAGTAGCCAGTATTTTGAAACCTAGTGTACTTGAAAATGTGTCAAATGAATGGACAAACGCTTGTTAGCGATTGAAAAAAACTGTAAATAATGTTACAGCAACTCCTAAATTTCTGGTCGGAAGGCTCACACGGTATGTTGAATTGTAATGATATGTATTTCATGTTTGTGTTGTAATGTAATGGTAGATAATGTTTCATGAAGTCAATATATAACAAGAGCATTCTGAACAAAAACCAACAGCAAAAAGCCCAGTTAAAAAGTGGGGAACAACAACAAAAACAAAAAATACTGTGTCATCAACATTGTATCTGATATTTACATGTGTTCTCACCAGCCATTCTTAGTGAAAGGCCTAGGTTGATTACATGGGCAATGATAGTGTCACAAATTTCATCGCTGACTACTGTTCTTGCAGCCTTTGGAATGCCATGACCACACATTTTTACACCTCCACCTTGCCCTCTTGGGCCTACTCTTCTCCCTGGCCCTGCTCCTCTCACTGCTCTGCCCTTCTTTCTGGGCCCCTTGATCTTACTCTTCCTCGTACAGACATCACAGTGTTTGTCTTTTTCTGTCTTTTTCTGTTTTTGTTTTCCAAAAACATCACTCCTCAAAGTCCTCCTTTTACAGTATTGTGTCAATGTCATATGAAAAAAATAACCCCTGCCACTGAGTCTAAGCCAGACTGGAATTGGCTGTGGTTGGCCCAATTTACCCAACATCATGTGTGTCATTTATTCAATTGTTTGTTTATTATCAGCTGAGATATATTGGTTTTGAACTGATCATTGCAGAAGCAGAGGTTTTTACACTGTATCTAAGGTTTGGAATATTGTGTTTGCTATTGTGGGATGTTGTGTGTTAACATTCGTAAATAGAAAAACGATCCATAATTTTGTTAAGAGGTATAGCTTGTCTGTTAAGAAAATGTAAGCATTGTGGAAAAGTATTCACTGACTGCATACTGTGTGAAAACAACATGAAATGTGTGAATGGTATGGCCACAAAAGACCGATGCTGTGCTAATTGTGTTTAGAGTTTTGAAAATGTGTCAAATAAATGGACACACGCTTGTTAGCGACTGCAAATGATCAGCCAGCCTTCCAGAGGCTCAGTACTTACACACTTTTTGTACAATTTGTACAAAGGGTGGCTATGCAACTTAAAACCTGGTATGCACATCTAGAAATCTGCTATACATGCTCTTTGGCTGGTTAGGAAAGTTGACGTGGTTCGGGCACCAATCTATGTTTCATGACCATATAGTCCATGGGCCAGATGAGATGTCGGTACCACTCAAGGTGGCAAAGGTTGCTTATACTTTTTGAAAACATACATGTCTGTAGTTAACATTTTTGTGTGATAGCCCTTCTGGAGTTACAGCTAAATTAGGGTTATCAGCTGTTAAAGTTACCCTCCCCCTTTGAAAAAACACATTTTGACACAGGTGTATATCTTGCTATTGGCCTTTGTTAAAGACATATTTACATATTCTATTTTATTATGCTTGGTATCATTTTGAAGGGGACAATCTGAGCTTTCATTCAAGTCCTTTTGTGAACACTTTGGACAAGTACAGCCAACCCTGGAGCTCTTCAAACTTTTAATCACACACATTTTCCTGCCATTCCGCCTAAATCATATTTTTTCTTTTAATCCTGTGGCATCAGGGAGCATCAAAGATACAAAATGCAAACATTGCAATACTGGCATGACTCTAAGGATTCAGAAAATGTATCATTTGCCAATATTATCTCAATCTGAGGGGGTGATATTCAGCCTTATATCAGGCATGGCGTTTTTCGAAGAAAGCAGACCAAACAGTAAGCAGACCAAAGTCAGTAAGATTCACACTAATTGTATACATTTTTTGAAACAATGGGAATACAGCATAATCATTTTACATTCAATTAACAACTATGAATAACCAACAATAGATTTTACATTTGTCAGGTGTGAAAATATCATTGTAGGCCTACAATGGTAATAATACAAACAAAATGATATGATAATAATAAAAGATTATACTACTACTAATAATAATGATAATAATACTAAACAGCCTTCAGAACATGAACGGTACTAAAACAGGTCATCATTTTCTGAATCTGACTCCCCAAGTTCAAATGAAGAGTTCTTTTCCAAAACGCTATATCCACCGTTTTTTTTCATTTGTATTTTCATGAATTATTTTTTTTAAATGTTGTTTTCCAAATAATTTCAGAGAAACTGTATTGGGTTATGTTTAGTTGATTTATCTTTACTCAATCAAAACAAAACAACAGCAGTTTTTATTGATATTACCTGAAATACACAATTAAATAACATGAATTATTAATGTTTTCAGAAATGGATTTATAGCATTTTGGAAAAGAGCTCTTCAATATTGGCTGTGACTCCTCAGCTTTTTGGTTGCTGCAGGTCTGCAACCTACACATGTCTGTGCAGGACAGTCCATTGGATAGGTATGTGCAACCTGGCAGTTTGCATGAACGCACACACTTGCACGAGAGCAGCTCCAAAACCACCTCTGGTGCAGGTGGAGAACGCATCCAGTGAATGGCCAACTTGCCATCATTGGCCATCCATCCATGCTGTGTTGGGCTTGGAACCATTGGAGATGTTTGCAGACAGCCCCTCCAGACTTCTGCTTGGTAGTTGGCCCATTCGATGTGCAGGTAAAGCCAGGCAGCTGGCTTGATTCAATTACTCCCTTTTTGGCACGAAACAGCTGGTGACGCAGTTCATTAATTTTACCTGTGCTGCTATATGTACATGCAACAGGTAAACTGCTCAATTGTCTGGAGAAGATCCTCAGTTACATTCCACGACTTTCCCAGTTGACTGGTGTCTTGGTATGAGGTGTCCTTTTTCAACATCTTCAGGGCTTTCAACTTGCCTTGACCAGCAAATGCACTGACGGTATCACAGCCCGTGAAGGCGTGTAGGCCAATTAGGCCATCACACACGCCATATCCAATTGAGCCTATCAGTTTAGCAATGTCAACAAAATGAGTGCTATTCTGTCTTCTGCTATTCTGTCTTCCACATTTCTGATAAATAGGACAGGTGATGTCTGTCTGGAATGCTAGACAAAGCACCATGACATCAGTGTCTTCAGCATTGATAATCATTGACTTTGAGCCTGCATTAGTTGCATGCAATGCATGCAGTAGCAAACGCTTGTCAGCTTCCTCGTGCATTGAGTGCAATTCTGTTACTTCCTCACACTTCTCCTTTGTCAGCTTGTAACACGTTTCTTCACAGGTGATGAACAGAATTTTGCCATGCAGAAATTGTCTGTCATTGTACTGTGGATGTTTCCATTCTTCCACCAGAAACTTGATGAGGCTGCTCTTGTTGGAGGAAATGCAAAGGAATTTCCGCCACTGTCTCACATGGTGTCCACCTACTGTACCAAGGTCCCTGTGCTGGAGAGTGGAGTCTGCACCCTTGTTTACTTGTTCAGCATCTTTGATGGAAGTTTGACGGTAGACATCGAAAACAAAATCTAGCCTCTCACTTTGTGCACCTTCTTGCAGGACTGACATCATCGCTGATTTTGCCACCTGTGCAAAGGTTCTATTGTCGCCATTCATTTTTTGTATAAGTCTCATCCCATCGATGATGCAGGTAGATGGTGTTGGGATATGTTCTGCTGGAGACACATTCTTTTTGAGTTCTAGCAAGAACATCCTTCATATTAACATTCAAGACTAGAAGAGGACCCAACATCTTTGAAATTCCTTGACAAGATGACCAAGCGACGCTTCAAAACATTCTCTGATATTAACACAAAAAGATCTCATGGAAAGCAAGGTCAAGATGTTGTTCTGAAGGCCGACAGAAACCTGTTCAGCCACATGATCCTTGTGGCTGAAAGCAGGAATGTTAATATGAAGGATGTTCTTGCTCACCCACTTGGCCAATGCTGATGGCACTTTGCGAAAAACCAACAAAGCTGCACTTGCTAGAGAACTCAAAAAGAATGTGTCTCCAGCAGAACACATCCCAACACCATCTACCTGCATCATCGATGGGATGAGACTTATTCAAAAAATGAATGGCGACAATAGAACCTTTGCACAGGTGGCAAAGTCAGCGATGATGTCAGTCCTGCAAGAAGGTGCACAAAGTGAGAGGCTAGATTTTGTTTTCGATATCTACCGTCAAACTTCCATCAAAGATGCTGAACAAGTAAACAAGAGTGCAGACTCCACTCTCCAGCACAGGGACCTTGGTAGGTGGACACCATGTGAGACAGTGGCGGAAATTCCTTTGCATTTCCTCCAACAAGAGCAGCCTCATCAAGTTTCTGGTGGAAGAATGGAAACATCCACAGTACAGACAATTGCCGCATGGCAAAATTCTGTTCATCACCTGTGAAGAAACTTGTTACAAGCTGACAAAGGAGAAGTGTGAGGAAGTAACAAAATTGCACTCAATGCACGAGGAAGCTAACACGCGTTTGCTACTGCATGCATCTAATGCCGGCTCAAAGTCAGTGATTATCTGAGTCAACTGGGAAAGTTGAGGATCTTCTCCAGAAGATTGAACAGTTTACCTGTTGCATGTACATAGCTAATAGCAGCACAGGTAAAATTAATGAACTGCGTCACCAGCTGTTTCGTGCCAAAAAGGGAGTAATTGAATCAAGCCAGCTGCCTGGCTTTACCTGCACATCGAATGGGCCAACTACCAAGCAGAAGTCTGGAGGGGCTGTCTGCAAACATCTCCAATGGTTCCAAGCCCAACACAGCATGGATGGATGGCCAATGATGGCAAGTTGGCCATTCACTGGATGCGTTCTCCACCTGCACCAGAGGTGGTTTTGGAGCTGCTCTCGTGCAAGTGTGTGCGTTCATGCAAACTGCCAGGTTGCACATACCTATCCAATGGACTGTCCTGCACAGACATGTGTAGGTTGCAGACCTGCAGCAACCAAAAAGCTGAGGAGTCACAGCCAATATTGAAGAGCTCTTTTCCAAAATGCTATAAATCCATTTCTGAAAACATTAATAATTCATGTTATTTAATTGTGTATTTCAGGTAATATCAATAAAAACTGCTGTTGTTTTGTTTTGATTGAGTAAAGATAAATCAACTAAACATAACCCAATACAGTTTCTCTGAAATTATTTGGAAAAAAACATTTAAAAAAAATAATTCATGAAAATACAAATGAAAAAAAACGGTGGATGTAGCGTTTTGGAAAAGAACTCTTCATTTGAACTTGGGGAGTCAGATTCAGAAAATGATGACCTGTTTTAGTACCGTTCATGTTCTGAAGGCTGTTAAGTATTATTATCATTATTATTAGTAGTAGTATAATCTTTTATTATTATCATATCATTTTGTTTGTATTATTACCATTGTAGGCCTACAATGATATTTTCACAGTACCTGACAAATGTAAAATCTATTGTTGGTTGTTCATAGTTGTTAATTGAATGTAAAAGGATTATGCTGTATTCCCATTGTTTCAAACAATGTATCAATGAGTGTGAATCTTATACTGACATGGTTTGCTACTGTTTGGTCTGCTTTCTTCGAAAAACGCCATGCCTGATATAAGGCTGAATATCACCCCCTCAGAATGAGATAATATTGGCAAATGATACATTTTCTGAATCCTTAGAGTCATGACAGTATTTCAATGTTTGCATTTTGTATCTTTGATGCTCCCTGATGCCACAGGATTAAAAGAAAAAATATGATTTAGGCGGAATGGCAGGAAAATGTGTGTGATTAAAAGTTTGAACAGCTCCAGGGTTGGCTGTACTTGTCCAAAGTGTTCACAAAAGGACTTGAATGAAAGCTCAGATTGTCCCCTTCAAAATTATACCAAGCATAATAAAATAGAATATGTAAATATGTCTTTAACAAAGGCCGATAGCAAGATATGCACCTGTGTCAAAATGTGTTTTTTTCAATGGGGGAGGGTAACTTTAACAGGTGATAACCCTAATTTAGCTGTGACTCCAGAAGGGCTATCATACAAAAATGTTAACTACAGACATGTATGTTTTCAAAAAGTATAAGCAACCTTTGCCACCTTGAGTGGTACCGACATCTCATCTGGCCCATGGACTAATAGGCATCCAAGTGGCTTGGTGGGATTCAGGCAATTGGATTTTGACTAAATATTTGTTACATATGCTGAGCTATATGATTAATAATAAGTGCTAACATTAGTGTTAGTTGTCATCCTGTTGCTTTTAACTGCTATTGGCTTGATCAACTATGAACTCAGGGCATTACTGTTAATTAACTTCATGCAGTCCCTGAGTAGACAAGCAGTGAATGCATAAAGCATTTAAAGATAAGTGAACATTGCCTAAATATTCCAGAAAACGCACATCCATGCTCAACTCAAACATTTATTAAATAACAAGAACTGTAAACAAGAAAGAACAGAAAACAAGGAAGCACAAAATCTATTATTAAACCGTAACAACTACAACTACCTCCCTCTTAAACACACACACACACACACACACACACAAACACACACAAAGAGAGAGAGAGAGAGAGAGAGAGAGAGAGAGAGGGGTGGGGGTTGGGGTTGGGGTTGGTGGTGGGGTGGGGGCAGGGGCAAATTAAGGTAAATCCAGCAGGTCTAGCCCTGTGAGGTCGGGTTCCTCCTCCTCTCCAACTCCAAGACCAGAGTCGTCTAGGCCTCCATCCTCCATCAGAACGGCATCATTAAATTTGATGAGGTCTTCCTCCACCTGCTTTGACACTCCCTGCGTCACTCCCTGCTTTGACACTCCCTGCGTCACTCCCTGCTTTGTCACTCCCTGCGTCACTCCCTGCTTTGACACTCCCTGCGTCACTCCCTGCTTTGACACTCCCTGAAAATAGATAAAAGGTAGACATAAACAAAATAATTAATGTTATTTGATGTGTTTTAATGCAGAAAAAGAGTTTGGGGTGAATGAGTTATGCCTTAAGGTCAGTTGATGCTATTGTACAGAACAAAATTGTACTGAACAGTTGCACTAAAAAGATGAATTACTCATTCAGAATATCAGACTTAATATGGTGTGACCTATGTAAAACTACACTTGCCTCAAAAAGCTTTTCGGGGGATATCACTATATCCCCCTGGAGTTTTAGTGTGACTGTCAGAGGGAGCCTCTTCAAAAATTCCTCCTCCGTCCCTCTCCAGGCAGTGGTGGGCACCCTGAACTCTGTCCCACTCTCTAACATTAGAGTGTAGAACTCGAGCCCTCCCTCCACCCCGCCGATTGTGCACTCTAGCGCACATTCTTCGGCTTCAATTTGCTGTGGAAAGGTAAAACAACACGTCCTTTAATAACATAACATAGAAATAGTCATCATACAATAGGGTGGAACAAACAGACTATACACATGGAGCTTTTGTTCAGTTGCCTTTAAGGCACTATGATTGAAGCAGTATGGGACTCAAATTCGCTTATTTATCAAGACTTTAAAATTGGATAGGGCATGGTGACATATGCTAAATGTTTTATGACTTTTAAGATCATCATCATCAATAAGATTACAATAGTAGGATGCTGCCATTATACTGTGCCCAAAAATATGGTTATGGTTATGCTATTTGCCAGACGCCATTGTCTAAAGTGACATACAATAAAAACAATACAATAATTAATTCTACAGTGAACAGTTTCAAAAAGTTGGTGAGAGTACAGTAGGGAGAATAGCCATATAAACAATAAACCAATCAATTTAAGATTACAGCAGAGTTTCTGAATATTGTTGACATTGGTTGCACAATGCAATACTGCCAGACATTAATACTATTATTATTTGTCAATTTTCTTAGTTATTGTTGTTTAATAATGTTTGGACCTGCAACTCGGATGATCAATACACTTTTTGCTTCATGATTCACTTACATTTACTGTAGTATAAGCAGAAGAGCTTAGCTTAAAACCAAAGGAAGCATGATGGGTGGGCCTCATATAACTCAGTTCTACCCAAGTCCCTACTCTCACGGTGGCTAAGGCTGCTTCTCTCCACAGCGTGACATTTGTTGCCATGTCTCCTTGAATCATCTCCAAGTCAGTGATAGGCACCCCTTATTCTTTAATCCTAACTTGTTTGGGCCCAGAGATTTGTTGGCAGAGGAAAAAGCAATGACAAGCTTTAAAGTTATGGTCTATAAGTACTAGTCATGGTTGGCATATTTGTATATGTTTTTTTTTTTTTTGCATTTTGTTTATGTTACAATTTTACAACATACAATTGTAACTTTGAAGTCCAAAAAATACCTGCAACTTATTAAATGTGGTGTTTTATTGCAAACTTAACGAACTAAGGCCTGCTGGGAATGTGAATGTTTATCCAATGAGCCTGTCGTTCGTGATTACGTTGCATTGTGAAGCTATTTCTGGATGTGTTGTAAATACGTTATACGAATCAGCAATGTAATCAACAATTAGTAAGCATGGAAGTGGCACACAGAAAAGATAAGAAAGTTAAGAAGTGGAGAAGACCAAATCCAAATGTGTGCATTCGTCTAAAGACGGCTATAGGCCTACATCAAGTCGACTGCTGAACAGAAGGAAGTTGAAGTTGAACAAACAAAATGACAAAGTGAGGTTGTAATGGGTGAGTAAGAGGTTGCTTGTATTGTGCACTCACGGAATCTATTTTCCCTTGTACAGTGATGTAGCCCTTGGCTCCTTGGAGCTCGCGAAGAGGGAGTTTGGGTGAAGTAGGGCACAACATTAATTTCCCCTTCTCTGCGATCTCAGGGTCTATTTGTAGATCGTAGGACTTAAAGACGCTCGTGTCCTCATTAAAAAAGGCTCGATCGTCTTTAAGTATTAATCGTTTGAACATATAAGTTTGCCCTGACTGTACCCGGTCAGGGTTTTTCTCGGGCATGGAAAGAGCATAGATGGTCTTCCCATCAGTCAAAGCCCTGCGCTCAACCACCTTCCACTGAGCGGATATGGGTTCTCCAAACTCTTTGAAGCTATGCTTCTGGGGTGCGTTTCTAGAAGAGTTAGCAACGGCGTTGTTAAACCACCGTGGTGCGACGCAACTTGCGATCAAACAACGACAGTGTTACACCTGTTTCCAGAAAGCATCGTACTTGTGTCGCAATTCGCTACCTCCGGTGTTCGAACACCGTTGTTCCAACAACGTTGTTGAGGGCGCAGCGGCACATTTCATTCGTGGAAAAAGTGTCAACGTATAATACCCCACCCACTAGAAATTCTCTGTCACTGGATGCCTATCACTTGTCTTTTATAGATCCTCCTTTCCTTCCTCGATCCTCGTCCTCACTGAATGATGGGGCGGCAACAATGGGATAGAGGACCGAGGATCGAGGAGGGATGTTGAGAGGCATCCACTATGTGTCGACGTGTCTAATTTAAACCCAAAGTGATTCATGCTGGCATTATCATTGCTATCAGGAAAAAACGTAAACCTATGCAAGCACATGAAACAGTTTGCTTAAGCTGTCCAATCTGACCTATGGCGACGCTTTACTCTCGCTGGACGCATGCGCCTTTAACACTTTAGCATTGACTTTCGAAAAACGTTAATTACTCAGCCGATAAGACAGTTACGAGATTATTATGTCAATTTCACAATGTAGTATGTACCCCGACAATAGAAAATGTTCATATAAAGGCTTAAAACGCTTCAGCTCTAACGTAATTTGATGTCAAAGTGGCGCTTACGCCCCATAGGATTCAATGGAATGGCCAGCTAGCCACGGTCTTCTCGTTAGCATGGTGGCCGCCATACTGTCTACACTCTCAGAACGTTCGCTGCCCCCTTGGTTTTTAGCCTTCTCCCCTCTGAAAAGGAAAAATTCAGATGGAAAAAAATCAGTCATTGAAATAATGAGTAATTAAAATAACTTCACGAATTCTGATAAAAAAAATCACATAAATGTTCACGTAAAGGAGACAGGAGTGAACTCTGCGCATGTACAAGAGAAACAGAGGCGGGAAGCCGTAGCCGCCGAGCCCATTTCGAACTTGTTTGAAACACAGTCAGTTGAAGCCGTTGAAGAACAGCGTGAAGATGGAACCTGCTACTGAGGTAAGTGCCTACGTCACATGTACGACTCCTGAGCCTGCGCCTATAGATGACATTTCTGCAATAAAACTTTAGGGTACTCAACATTTCTGGGTTCAAGAAATTACGACTAGACTATCTTGAGCGTGAACAGGTTGGCTGCTACCAACATGGATCAAACCACATTAGCGGAACGGAAGGGTGTAGTGTAAGGTGACAGTAAAAGATACCGAGATGGCGATAAACGTGGGACTGAAAGTGCGATTTTCAAGCCCGTTGAACAGTCAGTGGTTCTAATCTAGAGAGAGAGAGAGAAAAAAAAAAAGTCAATCGTTTTTAACACACGAACGTTCGGCCCATTGACACAATGGGGAAATTTAGCACGTTTATAACAAATATCTTAAAAAGTACAAAGTTGTCAAACGTTACATACGTAAGTTACATACCACACCTGTCGTTTGAGAGACCTATAACGATGGTTGAACTAAGTTTGTACGTTAAATCGTTTAAATTTAAATTTAAATTAAAAATTTATTGCAGAAAAAGTGGTCGGAAGAATTTGCGACAGCATTCTCATGCACTGTAATAACCATAGGTAATAAAACGTACAATAAATGCAATAGTTTAATAGTGAATTATTGCCGTTAGGAACCTTATTTTGAAACAGTTGTGGACAGAGGAAGCAGTGAAACAGGATCTGTAGTAGGCGGTGTGGACACATTTGCACGACATATGTGTCGGAAGGTGTCACACGTCTTCCCCTCGTTTGTCGTGAGTGGGCGTTTCGTTTGAATTGTCAGTTAGCAGTTCATAAGCAGTTCGTTTTAACTTGTCTAAAGTGTTTCTCACAAATATACACCATTTTAGGCGTGTATTTAACAGCATACGAAAATATTAATGGCCTACACAAACTATGCAAGCCATTTTGAAATATTGTTTTATTTAAACTACTCAATGCAATCTCAAATCCTCACCAGAAACACCAACAGTCAATGTATTTCTCCAAATCCAAGTTTCGTTTATTTTATGGACAACTAGCTGGTCGTGGAAGAGTTCGTTTAAACATGAATTTGACTTGTATACGGAACCAAGTTTCACGGGCACTGTTGTACTACAACGACGAACCTACTACCTAGTGCTTTCATTGGACAGACGGCTCGCGTTCAACGGACTCATTTGCATAGAGCTGGGGATCGGCCAGCTTTTCTGTCGCGCGACAGGTTTTCAAATGCAGCGCTGCCTTCCCGGAATGCTTTGCGGGTCCGTTAAAGTCGCTTGACGTCACCCATAGGGAAATAGCGGGTTGCGACCCGACAAAGTGAAGTGTCGGACAAATCTGGCCGTACCGTGACGGTGCGGACACATTTGCGCGACATATGTGTCGGAGGGTGTCGCACGTCTTCCCCTTGTTCGTCGTGAGTGGGCGTTTCATTTGAATTGTCAGTTAGCAGTTCATAAGCAGTTCGTTTAAACTTGTCTAAAGTGTTTCTCACAAATATACACCATTTTACGCGTGTATTTAACAGCATACGAAAATATTAATGGCCTACACAAACTATGCAAGCCATTTTGAAATATTGTTTTATTTAAACTACTCATTGCAATCTCAAATCCTCACCAGAAACACCAACAGTCAATGTATTTCTCCAAATCCAAGTTTCGTTTATTTTATGGACAACTAGCTGGTCGTGGAAGAGTTCGTTTAAACATGAATTTGACTTGTATACGGAACCAAGTTTCACGGGCACTGTTGTACTACAACGACGAACCTACTACCTAGTGCTTTCATTGGACAGACGGCTCGCGTTCAACGGACTCATTTGCATAGAGCTGGGGATCGGCCAGCTTTTCTGTCGCGCGACAGGTTTTCAAATGCAGCGCTGCCTTCCCGGAATGCTTTGCGGGTCCGTTAAAGTCGCTTGACGTCACCCATAGGGAAATAGCGGGTTGCGACCCGACAAAGTGAAGTGTCGGACAAATCTGGCCGTACCGTGACGGTGCGGACACATTTGCGCGACATATGTGTCGGAGGGTGTCGCACGTCTTCCCCTTGTTCGTCGTGAGTGGGCGTTTCATTTGAATTGTCAGTTAGCAGTTCATAAGCAGTTCGTTTAAACTTGTCTCAAGTGTTTCTCACAAATGGACCACCATTTTAGGCATGTATTTAACAGTATACGAAAATATTAATAGCCTACACAAACTATGCAAGCCATTTTGAAATCTTGTTTTATTTAAACTACTCAATGCAATCTCAAATCCTCACCAGAAACACCAACAGTCAATGTATTTCTCCAAATTCAAGTTTCGTTTATTTTATGGACCACTAGCTGGTCGTGGAAGAGTTCGTTAAAACATGAATTTGTCTTGTATACGGAACCAAGTTGCACAGGCACTGTTGTAGTACAACAACGAACCTACTACCTCGTGCTTTCATTGGACAGACGCCTCGCGTTCAACGGACTCATTTGCATAGAGCTGGGGATCGGCCAGCTTTTCTGTCGCGCGACACGTTTTCAAATGCAGCGCTGCCTTCCCGGAATGCTTTGCGGGTCCGTTAAAGTCGCTTGACGTCACCCATAGGGAAATAGCGGGTTACGACACGACAGAGTGAAGTGTCGGACAAATGTGTCTGCACCGTGAGAGAGCGGGGGTAGGCTAACATATCTGCAAGCGTAGACGACCAGTGCCATCTATTCCATTTACTGCAATAACTCTATTCATCTTGCCGTCACTCTGACATCAAATAGCGTTACATATGAAGCTTCAGCCTCTGTATGAACACTTTTGTATTTCTATACAACATTCTGGAGGCCAAAATGCAGACTATTTCATGACTTGTTTGTGCATGGGCATTCTATCATGTCTCCATTTATAGTTTCCCGTGTTATGTATGTATAAAAAATCAACAACAAGTATTAGTATTAAATGGATATGGGGGGAAGAGGGAGGGGTTGTGCATACACACATGTATACACACAGAAATAAACAGGCAGGCAGTCTAGAAGTTGTATCTTGTCGAGGAGGCCTACAGTACCATTTATTTTTGTATTTTTGTATTTCACCAATTTCAGACTTCCTCCATTGACAGAAGCAGAGAGATGGTTTTGCAAGGGCTGATTCGATACCTGTGTGAGAAACCAGGAGACTTAATCCAGGAGTACAGTGTAAGTAACTGTGATGATATAGTGTACTGTACTAATCTATTCTGGTTTATATGTACAGACTCATAGAATGATCTTTGGTATTTTTGTGTGCTCTACAGTGAGAGGCAGCGGTTCAAGGAGACTTCATCAGACCTCAATCCAACAGAACACCTTTGGGATGAATCAGTGGAAACTGAGAGCCAGTCTCCTCATCCAACATCTGAGAGATGCCTATGCAGAGCGGGGGTAGGCTAACATATAGAATAGAATATATACTTTTTTGATCCCGTGAGGGAAATTCAGTTCTCTGCATTTAAAGGTATACTATGCAGGATTCGCGATTTCATCGCCGGTTTCGCTTTCACTTTTCATTTTCGCTCGTTTTATGCTTGCATATTTCTCTGCAGAGCTTCCCCTACAGCTTTAGCGTGTATATTTGACAAAACTCCTCAATCGGTCAGTCTGCCGTGCCTTTTCATGAGACTTTACATGACACTTCCTGGAGTTGAGCATGGGTGCGTGCCCGGTGTCTCCTGAAGTTGCAAGTGTGGTTTTACCGCTACAGACCACTAGAGCGGCCAAAAAAGACACCGTTCGACCGGTAATGACTCATTTAATCATATATAACAGTATGGAACGAATTGATTAACTGAAAAACGTTGCATAGTATACCTTTAACCCAATTTAACCGTATTAGTGAACACACAGCACACAGTGAACACACAGTGAGGTGAATCACACAACCCAGAGCAGTGAGCTGCCTGCCCAACCAGCGGCGCTCGGGGAGCAGTGAGGGGTTAGGTGCCTTGCTCAAGGGCACTTCAGCCGTGGTGGACTGGTCGGGGATCGAACCGGCGACCCTCCGGTTATAAGCACGATGCGCTAACCAGTACACCACGGCTGCCCCAAAAATATCTGCAAGCGTAGACGACCAGTGCCATCTATTCCATTTACTGTAATAACTCTATTCATTTTGCCGTCACTCTGACATCAAATAGCGTTACATATGAAGCTTCAGCCTCTGTATGAACACTTTTGTATTTCTATACAACATTTTGGAGGCCAATATGCAGACTATTTCATGAGTAGTTTGTGCATGGGCATTCTATCATGTCTCCATTTAGTTTCCTGTGTTATTCAGGCATGAAAACTCCTCACCTTTCGGCGAAATTCGCCGTTTTGAATAAAAAATGGGGGGGGGGGGTCAAGGTGAATTGAATTTATAACTGAGTCATGCGCAGACGCTAACGCATCTTGAGGTGTTTCCAGAGCCGCATTTAAAACGTGCCTGATCAGCAAGGGATGCGTGAATGTAGCCCCTGCCCTATGCGTTTAATAAACATTAGTGGAAGCTAATTGTTGACATAGACGCAACGCGAACAGAATGCGCAAGCCAAGTATAGCCTCCCTGTTGTGAGCGCAGATAGATGCGTCTGAGATGTCAGGTGGAATAGTGATCCTGGCGAGGAGAGATGCCGAGGGATTTCACAGGTGGGCTAGTTGAAACTTTCAACTTCTATTAGAAAAAGACGCTGAGACTAGTAGCAACGTAGCAGGATGTTTTCCTCTAATGTTCTGAAAGTTAGCGAAATTAGACAAACATGTAGACATAACGAGTTATTTTGATGAAGAATACGTGCAGTTTGAACCATCTAGATCGGCAATAGGTGAAGCAAATAGGCAGACTTTATCAGTATATCAAAGGCTAGTGTGACAGTTGAATTAAATGCTCATATTGTCCAGAGACGTAGTTGATTGACATGATAATGCTGTCTTTAAGAAACGTGGGCCCTGTTACTCGAAGCACACTGCGCATAGACGTTACGCAAAGCCTACGCAAAAGATATACAACTCAAATGGTTCGCAAATGATTCGTAACGTAGCCAAAAAAAGTTGCGACTGCTTCAGACCACACGTAACGCACGTAACCGTTTGAGTTATGTGTGTGACTTGCGACAAGTTTCAGTTACACCCGGATCATTACGAGTTCGTAAGCCATGCGTAACGTAAATTTACATTTGATTGTCGAGTTGCAGGACCCTGATCAGAAGCCTAGTCTGTGCCTACAGGTAGCCTACAGGTTAACCTGTAATATGAAGACCGTTCACATAACTTTATTGGTTGGTTAAACACACTAGCAATATAAACCACAATCTGTAGTAGCCTAGGCTGAATGTTAAAACGTTTAAAAACAATTAAAAAAATTAAAGCCTATCTACCCTATTTTATATAATAATATTAGTTTGAAATAGTGAGTGTCTCAAGCAAGTTTATTGATTACCTGGTTTGGTCCAACAAATATTCAGACTTATCCTTATTCTGTTTAAGTGTCCATTAGGCCTATGAAATCATCAGAAATGTGTAATAACTTCAAGCACAGAGAGAAAGAAAGAGAAAGAAAGAAAGCGGGTCCCTCACACTTTGGAAGATTTTTGTCCTTTTCTTTTTCTTTTTTCCTTTGGGGGGGGGGGGGGATTCGAAGAGTCTTCTCACCTTTTTCACCCCTGACCCGTTTTCATGCCTGGTTATTTATTTATATATATATATATTTTTTAATCAACAACAAGTATTAAGTAAGTGTGTGACCTCACAAATACGCTTCTGGAAGAACGGTCGAAAATTCAAATGAACACACTCCTAAACCTTGTGGAAAGCCTTCCCAGAAGAATAGAAACTTTTATACTGTAGCTGCAAAGGGTGGACCAACGTCATATGGATTAAGAATGGGATGTCACTCAAGTTCATATGCGAGTCAAGGCAGGCAACTCAGTACTTTGGCCAATATAGGCTAGTGTACTGAGTAGAACGATGCTGTGGTCGTCTTGGAAGGTCATCTTTTGTATGTCAGGTTAAATGTACACTGAATAAATGTTGTTAATTGAAATACTGATTGTCTATTTGTGTATAAACACCACATACCACAGCCTTTGAAAAAATATGGTAACAGACTTACTTTAAACATGCGTAACTGCTCAAAATAAGTGAGGCAATTATATTACGCATGATTTTATCATGTGAAATAAACCAGAAAAAATCAGGGAAATTTCCTTGATTTATTTTGAATATGCTTAATTGCATTGAGATATTTTACACAACTTTTTTTTGATATACATGAATAATTTGAGTAAATTTCCATGATTTTTTAAGACTATTTTCTTGAAAATAAAAGGGTTATATTTTCCCCTAATATTTTCAGTCGTAATAAATTGCCTCAATTTTTTCTTGCATTTCCACTGTGTCATTTTTTACAGTGTACGATCCCCAGGGACGCCGCCATTGTTTTCTGATTTTTTTGTTACTCCTGCCTCTGTGTACAACGCAGGCTTCTGATTTGCTCTGAGTGGTTCACATTTGCATAAAGATTCTATGATGTCATGATCACAATGTTAAGTCTATGGGGAAATTTTAATAGTTTTTATTTAATAGTTCAAAAAGTATAAAAGTTACAAAGTTGAAAAGTCATACCAACCCGATCCATTAGAAGACCTACGTTACAGAGTTTGAATGAAGTTTCTAAGTTAAACGGTTGAAGAGAAATTGCTTGCAGAAAAAAGTGGTAAGCGGAATAAGAAGAAGAGGAATAAGAATTCCAGGAATAACAGTACAGTGCATTTTCATGCACTGTAATGATAAAAAACAGTTAACCCAACCCTGGCTCAAGGTCATGGTAAGAACCCAATGGTGAAATTACTCTAAACCGTGCCTTTAAGAAATATTATTCTTATACTGTTTCATAATTTGCCCACACAGAGTGATGAATGCATTACATTACATTTGGCTGATGCTTTCACCTCCACATCTTTACTTATGAGAGACTCAGTCATTCTGGGATGGTGCCTAAGATGGATTCACCTAAGTAGTTCCTCCTTTTGTTAACCTTTTGTGTCCCCTGTCCTAACTTCAACTTGAAATTAAAAATATTTGAATGATATTTCCTACAAAATAGTACATGTTCTCTCCTTCAACAGTTAATACTGTATGTTGTTTTTGGACTATGTTATAATTAAATATAGGATTGATTTATAAATCGCATTAATAGCATTCATTTGTATTGACATTTTACAAAGTGTCACAACTTTAAATTGTCTCATGCGGCAATATAGTGTCCCAACTTTTACATATAGGCCACTTATAGGCTACTTTCCTACAACCAATCAGTAAATAAAATAAATGATTTTGTGAACAGTAGTGTTTCGGGGGATTTATGGGCATAATTGTTCAAACAACAGGCAGTCTGCTCTTCATTTTATTCATCTTTACCTCTGTTGTTTTATTTACTATGAGCCTTTCCTGGACATCTTGGTTTTTCATTCAGTATTAGTCTTGTTTCCCTTTCCAGCAATCTCATTTTGATCAAGCCACTCCCAATACTCAGTTCTCCTCTCACAGTAAACTGAAAGTGAATAGTTTAGTTCTGTACTTGAGAGGAGTCAGAGATAATGTGCATGGTAAAATGACTGCAGTAATAGACTTGTGGACTCAGGAGCACTTCAACTGTCCGATATGCCTGGATCTGCTGAAGGATCCTGTCACTCTTCCCTGTGGACACAGTTTCTGTATGGACTGCATTACAGGCTGCTTGAATCAGGAAGATCAGAAGAGAGTCTACAGCTGCCCACAGTGCAGACAGACTTTCACTCCGAGACCTATTCTGGGGAGAAACACAATGCTAGCTGATGTGGTGGACAAACTGAAGATTGTGGGACTCCAGCCTACACCACCAGATCACTGTTATGCTGGACCTGGAGATGTGGAGTGTGACATCTGCACTGGGCGAAAACGAAAGTCTGTTAAGTCCTGTCTGGTGTGTCTGTCCTCTTACTGTGAAACTCACCTCAGAGTTCACAATGATCTCAACCCAGGGAAGAAACACAAAGTTATTGAAGCCACTGGAAATCTACAGGATCTAATCTGCTCTCATCATGATAAATTATTGGAGGTCTTTTGTCGTACTGACCAAACATGTATTTGTGTGCTGTGTGCTATGGATGAACACAAACAACACGATACAGTTGCAGCCAATACAGAGAGGACAGTGAAACAGGTAAGGATGTGATCTTGTCCTCCTATAAAGTCTGGTGTCATGAATTATCGCTCATAGGCATCAGATCAAGAGTTTGTGTTCAGGAAAGACATTGCTTAGGGTCAGAGCTCTGCTCAGCATTGTCACTTTGCTCAGATGTCTCTCATGGGACACAGCCGTACCCTGTCCTTTGTCAGGATAGAATAAGTGGTGTTATTTTACCATAATCTGCAGCTGTCATTTTACCTTAGGACTTTTGTAAACCATTTTGGCCCGTCCATACTACATGTCTATAAAACATAATATCTATAATACACCGCCAAAGAAGTAAAGCTGAATACTGTTGCGATATAAGTACAATGTTATGCTATAAGTATAACATTGTGTTGCTCATAACTAAAGTGCAAATGAACAATTTACCTACAGAGGCAGTTACAGGAAATGATGTTGAAAGTTCAGTGGCAAATACAAGAGAAAGTGAAAGAACTCAAGGAGCTTCGACAGGATGTGAATAATCTGAAGGTAAGATTTCAAGTTAAGGCAGTGAGGTGACTCAATGGCACAGAGTGTGAAGAGTAAGCTCTCCAAGATGATATTCAAACTGTATGGTGAAACATCTGTGATGCCTCTAAACCATCAGTCCTTTGTATGTCTTAACAGATCTCTGCTCAGGCAGTAATGGTGGAGAGTGAGAGGATCTTCACTGAAATGATCCGCTCTGTTGAGAGAAGACGCTCTGAGGTGATAGAGCTGATCAGAGATCAGGAGAGGGCTGAGGCAAGTCGAGTTGAAGAACTCATGGAGAGACTGGAGCATGAGATTGCTGAGCTGAAGAAGAATGAGGCTGACTTGGAGCAACTTTCACATACTGAGGACCACATCCTTTTTCTACTGGTATGACATCCTGTTTCTATCCATCTGCCTTGCTGACTCATCCAAACAGATTGATAATAAGGGAAGGAGACAAACTTTTGTTTCTCCACTTTTGTTTACAGAGCTGTCCATCTCTTTCTTCACCTTCTGAATCCATGATAGCAGATATAGTCCGTATAAATGAAGATCTGTGCTTTGAGGCGATAGTGAAAAATATTTATTTTCTCAAAGAGCAAATAGAACACTTCTGCTCACTGGGAGTTGGGCAAATGACTGGAGAGCATTTATTAACATGTAAGTCTTCCCTCTCCCCCCTACTCAAATCACATCCAGGCCAACACACACACACACACACACACACACACACACACACACACTAAATGTGTATATATAGCTAGTAAACTGTTCTGCACAGCATTAACTAACAAGTATTACATTATACATACATTTCCATAAGGAAATATATTGTTAGATTGATTTTAAAATGCTGAAAATATTAATAAAGTCTGTATTCAATGTCTGTCGTCATCTTCAGATTCCTCCCATCTGCAATTAGACCTCAACACTGTGCACAGAAAGCTTTGTCTGAATAGACAAAAAACAGAGGTCTTCTACTGCGGCACAGTCCAGTTGTACTCCGGCCACCCAGAGAGATTCGACTGCTGGCAGCAGGTCCTCTGTAGAAAGGGCTTAACTGGCCGAAGCTACTGGGAGGCAGAGTGGAGTGGAAGTGACTTGTGGGGAGGCTACACTGCAGTCTCATATAAAGACATACACAGGAAAGGAGGTGGCAATGAAAGCAGGTTTGGTCACAACAGCCAGTCGTGGGGTTTGCACCACGCTCCTAACAAGTGCTCGTTCCTCCATGATAACGCTGAGACTGAACTCCCTCCGCTCCCCAGCTGCTCCAGAATAGGAGTGTTTGTGGACCACAAAGCAGGAATTCTCTCCTTCTATTGTGTGTCTGAGACAATGGTTCTCCTACATAAAGTCCAGACCAAATTCACCCAACCCCTCTATCCTGGCTTTTGCCATCTACCCCAGATTCAGATAAGAAAATACATTGCAACACGGCCATCAGTGCAGTTCGGTGCCTGGTTTCATCCACACATGCCATTGGGAATTGTGACCAAATAGTTCAATCTTCGTTTCATCTGGACTGTTTTTTTCTTTACATGGTCTGAGGGTCGTTCAGGTGCTTTTCTTTCCAACTCCTGGCAAAAAAATGGGATTTGTCTGACCAAGCCCCTTCATCTCTGTTTGGCTGAGTGGCCAGATCTACAGTAGGAAGACAGTTGTTCCAGTCTTATTCATTTGGGCGTGATGGAAGCTGTCATGCTCTTGGGCACTTCACACCCAATCTTGCCGGTCTACGGACCATTCTCTTAATGTTGTGGCTTGGTTTTCACATACACCATCAACTGAGACCTTATACAGACAGATGTGTGCCTCATTTAATAATGTCCAATGAATACATTTAGGGACAGGTGGACTCCAATCAAGTTCTAAAAGCATCTCAAGGGTCATTGATAGAATTAGGATGCACTAGTAGTTCCCACAAGTGACAATAAACTCCAACTTAACAGAGCATTTTAGTCACCGGGGGTTGTTTATAAACATCACGATTCTACTTATATTATTCTTGTATTTGGATTAGAATATAAGGGTAGAGCAAAGACAAAAAAGCAAAGTCAGGCAAATAATTATCAGTATTTGTTATTGTATATACAGTGAAAGTATATACTATATACTTTCACTGTATACACACTATACTGTACAACATATGAAACAACATTTCCAAATAGAAAGAATAATACAAATACAGAACTCTGTAAAAAAAAGAACATTTTGGCTTCTGCATTGGGTTGTTGCGTGCCTTGTGGCTTGTAGACTGTCATTTTTACTGGCACCACTAGAGATTCACAAACCATTTCCCCATAATCCAGATGGTTGTAGTGAACCCTGCTGGATGTTTGAGGTATTGCATATTTACTGATCCACTACAAAAGGACTTGAATCGTCTCGTTTTACGACTACCCATGAAGTGGACTGGGAGAAGGTATTACAGTTTTTCTCGATTGTTAACACACATTTTCTGAAAACATGCCTCATACTCTCAGAACTCTACACACAAATCCAAAAACACACACACAATGGGCAAAACTCCTCAATTCTCCTGCAAAATGAAACTTTACCTTCAAAACAATGTACTTTCTCCTCAAAATGGTCTTTTGTTCTCAAAAGACACACACAAACCATCATATCAAGACATTTATAAGGACCAGTTTAACACTGATGTGCTCAGTATAAAACACTGCGATGAATTGAAAACACTTCTTCTCCATTCATCATACAGTAATGACTTGGGCCTTTTTTTGTTCAGTGTTACACTACATACAGTACTACAAACAGTAGATAAGCTGATACAGTAAGTTGATATGCTTACCCTATCAATATTTTTTAAATATCTCATTGTTTTCTATCATTTTTCTTTGTATTTGCCGTAATGTTATGGCGTTTTCTTCTATAGGACAATGCTCATGATTTCATTTTCCTGTTCAGGAGACAGAAGCCCTTGTGTTGGTAATCTTCCAGCTGCCAAACAAATAGTAAAATACTGTGTAGGAATACAAAGTAGGAATACTTTCCCCAAATACTTGAAACATGCTTTATTTTTGCAGTCCTACAGAACAACCCACAGCAATACTGTACTACTGTGCTCATGTATTGTACTGTACGGTACTGTACTGTATTGATACGCAGCACTGCAATGTTCTAGTGGCTCGGATCTCATCAGAGATTACGGTCCTTGGCCTCCCCGTACTCCTCTTACTCTCACTCCTCTGGCTCTGCCTCTGCCTGTACTACTACTGTATACTGAAGCTGTGATTGATAATTGTAAAACTGTGTGACAGGTGTTTGCCCATGTGATGAGTCAGTGTGCATGGTAGGGCAGTTAGCTTTAGAATTTGAATGTGTTCCTTGAGAGACATTTTCTTCATGAAAATTGAAAAAGAGAGTATTGTGTGTAGTGTTTTGAAAACAGTGTGTTTTAGAACGGCAATTTGAGTGTAAAGCAGAAATTGTGCTTATAGTTCAGCAGAATTGGCTCAGGAGGTTGGTGCATGAGCTACATATTATTGGAATTGTGTCTCAAGTACCAGAAATTGTGTGTAAACAATTGAGAAAAACTGTAATCTACACATACTGTACAGTAGGCCTACCTCTCTATGTCATATTTTTCTTATCTGTTCTTTTCCCCATAATGCAACACTCCACCTGATGCAGTGTTGTTCCAAAGATCCTTAAGGCAGAGCAAGATACTACGTCGTAGTTCATGTCTATGGGCGCAAAATGGGGATCACTTCCTCTGCATAAAGAGGTGTGTCATTGCGCGTCGTTGAATAAACAAAAGGGGCACACCTGATATAAAGTCGATTTTCTCAGACTGGAATGCTCAAAAATGCTAAAAATGTTCCTGAAGTGGTCAGAAGGGGTTGAGGTTCATGAAACCGTGCCCAAAATTCACATTCCTAACTCTATAGAAGCAAGATCTTAGCATATATATGAAGTTCTGATTTATGCCCATAGACTTCAATGGATCAGTCGCTGCCTCTGCCCTGCATAAAGGGGGAGTTTGACCCCCCTCCCTCTTGCGATTCGGGTTCCAGGAAGTGACTTCTCGTGAACTATCTTGCACCGCCCTTAATTATCTTTGATTGTTCTCTTGTGCTCTCTGCTCTGCTGCCCCTACCACTTCCTCACACACACACACTCACTCTGGAGGCCACTCCCTCTGCTCAGTGCCCAGCCTTTTCCACAGAAACGAAAGTCAGTTCTGCCTTCAACTTGTCTAGGGGATAAGAACAGTGAATAACCCACAGACAGAAAGTACATAAAAATGGCAGAGGCCAGTGTTGTATTGAGTCAAGATGCATTTAGCTGTCCAATCTGTTTGGATCTACTGAAGGATCCGGTTGCTATTCCCTGTGGCCACAGTTTCTGTATGGACTGTATCACAGGCTGCTGGGATCAGGAAGAGCTGAAGGGAGTCTACAGCTGCCCACAGTGCAGACAGACCTTTACACCCAGACCAGTTCTGGCCAGGAACACAATGCTGGCTGAAGTGGTGGACAAACTGAAGATCATGGGATTCCAGGCTGCTCATTCTGCTCACAGTTATGCTGAACCAGGAGATGTGGAATGTGACGTCTGCGTTGGGAGAAAACGAAAGGCAGTCAAGTCCTGTCTGGTGTGTCTGTCCTCTTACTGTGAAACTCACCTCAGAGTTCACAGTGATCTCAACCCAGGTAAGAAACACAAAGTGATTGATGCTGCTGGTAAACTAGAAGGTCTGATCTGCTCTCGTCATGATAAACTGCTGGAGGTCTTCTGTCGCACTGATCAGACATGCATATGTTTGCTGTGTGTCATGGATGAACACAGAGGACATGAGACAGTTTCAGCTGCAGCTGAGCGAATTGAAAAGCAGGTAAGAGAGCCCAGTAATCATTAACTAGTTTCTTTACGACTACAATAAACAATGTGTAAAGTGCACTATTGCCTTTGTGTATGAAGTACACGACTTATATGTGCCCCAATTGCACCCAACCCTGTTGATGACTGTAGTACACGCACATACCCCCTTTATGATCGGCCAGGTTTGAGGGGGGTAATATTAAAGGGACACTTCACCGATTAGCATTAAGCTTTGTATATTTAGAAAACCAGTCATGTTTTTGAATGGCCATGCAACATTCCCTCAGTTTGCCTTGAGACGGGAGAAATACGGTTTTCAATGTTGGACTTCCTGCCTTCAATGATGTAAAAATCGTAATTTTACATCATTGAAAGCAGGAAGTCCTATATCTTTGTCGAGTAGATGAAACTACAAACACTTTCCTCATTTTTCCAAGAGGGGGGCGCTAGCGGTGGGACTTCACTTACTTCACTGTGGAGAAAGCTGATAAGTACGATTTAATATTAAATACTAATTCATTGAATGCTGATATTGAAACTGATATGGCAAATGGGAATTCTGAAGATCTGGTATGCGAATTTGATGCACGAGATGACCTGTACGAGCTGTAGGCTAATACAGCACAGAACATCAAGGCCTCCACCAATGCCTGCAGCAAGCCTGGACGTCGATTAGGATCATTGGCTGTCAATTTGCCTGGGCTAGCTCAAGCTAGAATGGACTAGCCTAGCTCTCACAAGGTCAGTTATCCTAATGTTATTCACAAGTTATTGCACAAATAGTATTAGCGATACTAATACTTGTTAAAGGTCGGGTATTCTAGCATATGTCAATTTGCGGGACATTTGTCATGGAAATATGTTAATTAACGTTTTGGTTTTTTTCGCGATTTTTTTCGCTAATTCCTTTTGAAGACCAGCAACATTGATATATGGCCACACGATTGAGTAGGCTACAACATAAAACAATGATGGTTTTAATTTTAGAATTGTTATTAATGCCAAAATGTTACATTAATGAGTCCTTCTGTGTACTTGTCTACTTCCTGGTGTGTGCTGGTAAGGCAGTGAAAGGCAGGGAATTCTGGGAGTTGTTGGATTTTATCCACATGACCCAAAAATACATTTTCGGCTGTTTTCTCCTTTTCTCCCATCTCAGGGGGAAATGAGGAAATGATGCACAACCATTCGAAAATATGGCTGGGTTTCTAACAATAGAGAGCTTAATGTAAATGGGCGAAATGCTCCTTTAAGCACAGTGCACTACTTAGATCAATATGTGTTGTAGGTAACCAGGCACTAAAATCACTGAATCACTGAAATTGAAAAAGATATCCCCACCCCTAGCATATTGATCTCAATAGTGCATTTTGCCCATGTTCATGGTGGAAAATAAAAAAGAAAGACTTGCATAAGACAGGTCTATTTGGTGTTTTTAAAAATAAGGAATCATGGAGAATAAAGATTCCCACGAGGTGGTAAGCTCTGAAAATGAGAGCCAAAATTATTTTTTTCAGAATTGTGAGGTCTACTGTTCAGACCCTGAAGGATTTTATTTTCTTTTCATTGCTTTTTGTGTGAGTGTTTCTACTTATCTCAATTAGGAAAATATATTTAGAGCCTGTGTTGAGTACAAATATGTCTTCTGAGGGCTTAAACAGAGCCCAGCCAAAAACTCAAACACATTTTTGATCAACTTTGAGGGACAGCTATGACCATGGAGGATCATCCAGACCAAACGTGATGCTTATCCTATGTAATATTCCTATGCACCCCTTAAAACTGACTGTATCTTGGAAAGTATTGATCTTACATAAAAGTAATTTTACCGTGTATCTCCTGAGTAACATAGGTACAGTACATTTGGTATTTTTAC
The DNA here is from genome assembly GCF_963854185.1 of Sardina pilchardus. Lineage (NCBI taxonomy): Eukaryota > Metazoa > Chordata > Actinopteri > Clupeiformes > Clupeidae > Sardina > Sardina pilchardus. Next base: position 27,194,321 of record NC_085012.1, read on the forward strand.
AGACCTAAGTGTGTGGGCCCTGGTTGAATAAACATGGAACGACCCTAAGGTGAACTGTGCCATGCGGTATCAGATTTTTAAAAAATGTTTTTAAAGGGCATTCAGATTTTTGAATGTTAAAAGGTGCAATTTGGTGAATTAACTCTCTTCAGATGTGGATAAACTATTTCTGAAATTTCAAACGTCGATACGCTGCGTTTGCCTTTTAACCTCCACTACAGCCTTGATTACATACATATACACACCCCCTTCATGATCGGCTTGAGAGGGATAATAGTTTGAAACACGTAGATGATCTCCAAAATTAGCCTAATGCATGAGTGTCATATCATAGTAGTCAAACAAGAATATTCATAATAATTTGATTAAATCACCTGCCAAACAGGTTGCTCACAAAATGTTCAGCACTTCTGGTAGCATTTTTTTTAAATGTATTTCTCATCAAAGATTATATGAAGAGTTTGGTTCCAAATGATATATCCTTTGTTTAATTCATTTTCATAAATATTTTTTTATTATTTTGTTTTCCAAGTAATTTCAGTCGAACATGTATTATTTTGATTTATCTGTACTCAATCAAAACAACATGACTTATTTTCAAAAATATTTGTTTTGCACCAAACTGCATTGCTTTCGGTTTGATTTAAAAAGTGTTTGAAGAGGGTGTGTTTGTGTTAACATCTAATACACAAATGGATTAATGTTCCTCTTCACAGAAACAGTTGGAGGAGAGCTGCAGAAAAACCCAGCGGACAATCCAAGAGAGATATAAGCACCTGCAGCAGATGAAGGAGGCCATTAAGTCTTTTAAGGTGAGTTCCAATCTGAGAGGTAGAGGGACAATCTGGAGGGTTCAATTTGCCCAGACCAGAACGTGGGTCCAGAAAGATGAGGATCAACTCTAGGCATGCTGTAGAGTTTTGACATTTATGCTATTATTCTTAAGCACAATTTCTACTCAGGCCGTCGTGGTAGTTATGAAACAGAATATGACTACAAAATTGAATTGTCCTCTTGTATCTCCAAACAGCACTCTGCTCAGGTAACAGTGGAGGACAGTGATAGGATCTTTACTGAAATAATCCGCTCCATTGAGAGAAGACGTTCTGAGGTGACACAGCTGATTAGAGATCAGGAGAAGGCTGAAGTGAGTCAAGCTGAAGAACTCATGGAGAAAATGGAGTGGGAGATTGCTGAGCTGAAGAAGAGAGATGCTGAGTTGGAGCAACTTTCACAAACAGAGGATCATACTAGCTTTCTCCAGGTAATATTTCTACAAAGATATGATGAAATGATAGCCTGATAAACCAGCCTAAATGGATTGGATGTCTAATTTAGTCTGGCCTCGATGAATGGATACAACGGAACATTGTTGATGAGCACAACCCGTTGTCTTTCAAACCGTGTCTGTGCCTAATAGGCCAACGCTCCCTCAAAACCCCGCCCCAGAGCCCTCTGCCCCGCCCGCGTTGATTCAAAACACATCTCTGCGTTGTGATTGGTTTAGTTGCCATCTGCCAGATTCAGGGCAGTGTTTTCAAAATGTTCAGTGGTCCGAGGCCAGACCCAAATGCAGGCAAAACATTTTGCCGTCCAGCAGTTGGCGCTGGTTTTCCAGGCTAATGAAATGACACAAAAATGTGATGTGTTTTCTCTCACTAATAAAGGGAGTGTCATTTGTTTTTTCAGTCTTTTAGTTCTTTGACTGACCCAGAAGATTCATCATCCAACATCAGTTTCTCTTCAGATGTGTCATTTGAAGAAGTGAAAGACAACGTTTCTCAACTGAAAGATCAAGTGGAAGATTTACTTAAGTATGGAATAGACCAGATTTCTATGAGAGGTAATGAATACACAAAGAACATGTTGTACAACTCCGCCTTCATTGGTAAATATAGTTTTATCTTAGTAAAACCAACTGATCTCTTCTGTGTCAACAGCAAAAACGATAAGAATATCCTCTCCTCATGAGCTATTGACCAGACGAGACTTCTTAACATGTAAGAATCATGCACTGTACAGCTAGGAGACACAGGGCTGTTTAGCACACAGAACTAACTCAATAAGTAGATACATTAAAAGTAACACAACACATTACAATATGTTGATTAACAACATATTACCGCACTATGCATGTTGATTAACAAAAAAAACCCACATTACACAATGTTGATTTAAAATAACTAACACATTACTGTTCTATCATACCTTCACTAAAAACAACACATTCCTGTACAATACCTTGTACATTAAAACGAATTAACACATCAAGTGCTTTACTATTCTAGTTCTAGAACTACACAGGAGTGCTTTTTTAAATGAAAGACTCATGATTATCATCTCAATGTTGTTATTATACATTTTTTCTCCTCAGGCTTGTGTCAACTCAATTTAGATCCCAACACAGCTGAACCAAGACTACATTTGTCTGAAAGTAATAATGAAGTTACTTGTAAACGTAAGAAGCAGTCATATCCTGACAATCCCGAGAGATTTGATATTCGGGTACAGGTGCTCTGTAAGGAGGCTTTGACTGGAAGATGCTACTGGGAGGTGGAGTGGAGCACGGACAGAGACAATTGGGGTGGTTCTGTAGCAGTATCCTACAAAGAGATCTGCAGGAAGGGAGGGGACCAACAGGTTCGGTTTGGGTACAACAAGCACTCTTGGAGTTTACGCTGCAGTTCCACTGCATGCTCTTTCGTACACAATGGAGAGGTGACAGAACTCAATGTAATTCCCAACAGAAGAATCGGAGTGTATGTGGATCACAAAGCTGGAATTCTGTCTTTTTACAGCATCAGTGGTGACAAAATGACCCTCCTGCACAAAGTCCAGACCACATTCACTCAGCCGCTCTGTCCTGGTTTTTGGGTACAATATTATGGCTCAATATTGAAGCTATGCCTTTAGGTATGCCATTTTGTTTGGGTGTCATCAGGGGTACAGTAGATCATGACGAGCCTTTTCCATCTACTTGATGCACCCAAAAATCTATCATGCTTATCTCTTACTGATTTCTATCATATTTCTGACTGACTTACCTTGAAAATCCACCTGTCTCAATCAAATGCATGTTGATTTGGTTCTAACATGCATTTCTTATTTAATAAAACAACACATATTAAGGTTCTTCCAGATGGTTCATATTATAAATCTGATTCATTATGTTCTGTATACCTGTCTAATGCATTAATAACTTGTCATTTGTACTTGAGTGCGCTTCATTATAAATGGAGTTGTATCAAAATCAATAAATGATTCCTGTTTGGCTTGGCACATTATACTGAGCATGGTGGAGAAGCAGCATTATCGCACAATTGCTTGTTCCGGGTTCAATTCTCATCCATTGCAAGTCCATGTCACTATAGAGGCATCTGTTAAATACCAGTCAACTTTATAACACTTTATAACACATTTATTTTATTTTGGTAAAAAATCTCACAAAGTAGCAAACAGGTGCAAAGCCATTTCATTATAAAAACAGACAAATTGGTCTCTAAAAGTTGTGCCTTGACGACATACAAGAATGTTTTGCCGAACACCACTGAAATGTTTGCTCCCTCTCGTGGCTATCAATAGAAATGGAAGTGTTTCTATATTGTGTTATATCTAAGATGTCTATCTGATATTACCCAGATGATCACATTCAGGACTGGCCCTCTCTGAGCCTGGTAACCGAGCACCACTGCCATTATGTGGTAGTCCCATCTCAAGAGGACCTTTATGGAGGACCTCAATGGCAAGCCAACTGCAGCTTGATTGTTGACCCAATTGTTTTCATTATTTACAACTGTACTGTGTATGTTTGTCTGGAAGACTTCCTTTGACGTTTTTAAATGAATAATTTAAAATAAAACGGTCATATTCAAAGTCATGTCTTACCCTTAACATTTAATTGTCACAATATATCTCCTCGCAATTCACCCAGGATTTGTGAACTGGTAACCAACCAAGTGTGTGTCCCAAACATTACAAAACTCCTCCAGCCAATCACTGTCAGGGATGGGAGTTGAGGGAAATTATGGGAACTTGTGGACTGGTGAGTCTGGTATTTTTGTTGGTGTTTGGTTCACATCAGTCATCCAGAATAGCTGACGACATCTTTAATGCTGACAAACAGGAACAGAATTTGGACGAAACACAGGTCAGGTTTTGCAGTTCCAATCAATGCACAGACAGGAACAGCGAAATCAAGGCAGATATAAGTATACAGCACTAATGTACTGTAAGCTCTTTTATTGTATGTTGACGTGTTATAATGTATAATGAGATATACAAATATACGGATCACATTACATTTCACTTACATTAAGTACAACTAAAAGTAAATTCTTTCTACAGTTTGGTCTAAAAGTGGTAAATGACCAGATCGAGACTTTGAAGAAAATTGATTACCGCACCCTTATTTGAATGGAATCAATTTGAATGAGTATAATATTCATAGATATACTGGTATCATAAGCATGAATGCAAGATGTGAAAATCATCCTCAAGGGTTAGTCATCCAGATCAAATGTTGTAGCCGAGCTAGATGTATGATGACGTCAAGTGATACTTTTCTGGGCTGTTCCCCTTGCCTGATATGGCACTATTTTTCCCTTTTACTCTGAATCACAGTAATCTGAGATGGAGGCATAGCAATCAGCAACCTTAACACACCTGGAAGATGTCTAAAGATCTGGATTAGATGACAATCCAAATAAAGGCAAGTATGTGTGTGAAGTTTAGTATCAAAATTACAGTAAAGGTTACAAAATCTTTGAAAGGTTACTCCCATTACCATAGTGGTTGTAGTGAACCCTGCTGGGTGGTTGAAGGGCTGCACATTTTGGTCCACCAGGCCATCACTATCCAAGATGTAGCACTAGCCCACAGTGATATGCATGGTGATCAGTGAAATTATTATAAACTGGCACTCATACTCAGTGCAAGACTGTCATTGTGCACCCTGGCACATTCAAAGTAGGGAGACCTTTGACTAGGAATGCTATGGATGACAATGAAACCTTTCCAGACTTTACAAAAGCATTTCAGGGAAAGTTACAAAATAATTGAAAAGTGTATGGCTGTATATGCATGACTCTTTACCACAGTTGTAGCAAACCCTACTAGGCTGTTGAAGGGTCATCACCCTTTTGCAAATTTTCTGATAGGCCTATCTTATGTTTGTTTAGGCTAAATGTGCAAATTATATGTAAGATTGAACAGGTTGTTTTGAGAATTTCAATTTTGATCTGAGAAATGTACCAACGCGACTGAGAAAAACTGTAAACATATTTGTCTTAATATGATAGTTTCATGGTGACATTTAGTAATTAGGCCTTGTTAAAAAGTTTACCCTGCACCTGTAGGCTAATCACTTTTTGAGCATGGATGGATTATGGCTTGCCCCTCCATAAGAAAATCTTGAAAAATAACCCCTTCAATTTTGACTTCTGGTGAGTTTGGAACTAAATATGACATAACCATCAACAGATTATCATGTGTGACCTGTGTTATTTGACTGAGGTGCCCTATTCAAATATATGTTGACTAAAATCCTTTAGTAGCCTAGCCTAGGTCCGTAAAAAGGGTTATGTCAAATGTGGTGCTTTTTTCCACCCAAAGGTGGTAATGAATATGTGCATTGTGCGACACCCCACTAAAATATCCAGCAAGGTGGTTGACGAGGGCAGCCAATACTGTAGAGGGCAGTGTTGAGCCTTTTTTTCGGTATACTACTTCAACTCAGGCGAAAAAGAAAAAAAGAAACGTCGACTGTTGTTTGTTATCGGTTGGATTATTTTTCTAGTAGATTATTTTATCACTCTGTAAACATGGAGGACGACGTTCTTACAACGCTGAAAATATTGATCATCGGAGAAAGTGGTGTTGGAAAGTCAAGGTCAAGTCAAGATTTGTCCTCCTTGTTGGTGTTTAGATCAATGTAATTTCAGCTAGGCTGTGGCTGTGACAGTGTTTAGCTTCAGGTGGCTAACGTTAATGACGTGAGTCTGTAACATCTTTGTTCATGCCACAATGCCAAATAGCGGCACAGTTGTGTTTAATCAAGTTAGCGCGCTCATAGGACAGCTGTTATCACCAGTGTTGCTGCCACAAGGTTGAGACATTGCTCTGTGACCCTGGATACTTTATGGGAAAAGCATGTGTGTGTGGTTGTGCGAAGTCATGACATGATTAAGTTTGGTAACTTTTAAAAAGCTTTCACTGAAATTATGCCGACTGGCAGTCGGCAAGGTGTGTGTTGATATGGCTTCCCTCACATTGCTACTAGTGGGTGTAGAAGTCTTTAATTGGGGCAAACAGGGTAGCTTCGATAGTTACTATGCTACTCACGGTAAAGATGGTGATATTGTGACAGGTTTGCCATTCAGTGGCATCAATTTTACCAGTTAAAAGCTACGCAAGCTATCGCTACCAGGAGAGCCTGGCAAATTGATGGGTGGCCGTTGACAGGCTGACATCTCGTTAGTGAAGAGAAGCACATGACACATGTTTGTGTATGGCACTGTTTTCGTGCAAGCTTCTATGTTATTCCTGAAGTGTATAGCCTACTTCACAGTACTCTTTGGCCATAAAAGGATTTGTCTTTTCATTCTTGACCTCATTCTAGACCTCATCAGTAAAATTAGGATAGCCTACAGTACATGGGAATACAATTAGGATAGGCCTACATGCGCAAATAATACAAGTAGGGTGTAAATAGGCCTCCACACTTCCAATTATTAATTTATCATGACATTTGGTGACATTTGAGAGAATGCCAATTCTGAGACAGTTGGTGTCGAGTCAAAATGTGGGTATTTAACAATTCAATAATGCAAACTTGCAAGAAGAAAGAATACTGAAGATTGTGTTTATTGCTCCCAGAGCCACGGTTCATGAAGCATGCTCGTACAGTACAAAATGTCACTTTGCTTTTATACCTGGTGAAACTACTGTAACATATCTGTGGTCACTCAAAATAGCAGACAGGTGCACATCTTCCTTGCAAACTAGGTGAAGGCTAGTTTTTACTTAGGTTGACATATCTGAGAGGCGCCTGTGCCTCTCACATGTTCTGGACCCATGAAGTCTGACTAACTATGAATAACTAGCTGTCTCAGTCATCAATACTTACAGTAGGTCAGACCCACAGTACCCAGCACTCATGTACATTTTGTTCTATGGGAAATATACTACATTGGCTTACCTCATGGAGGATATCTCTTGGGACAACCATCTGAGATACAAACTAGCGTATTTCTGAATTTAGAATAGTAGATTCTGACACTTGGGGATGCCCAGATGCTGACATCGAGTGCTCCTATGGCCTACTCATATGGCATATGGCAAAATTCTCCAGTCCATTGCTCTAATAGCCTATTTATGGAATACAACAACATTGTATGATTTGTTTTTCTAAATGGCATGCTGTCCTGAAATGCATTTGGTTTTATTTTTAAATTGTGTTTTATCAATCTTATTTATATTTTATTTTATGATAACTAGAGAGCATCTATCAGAAATAAACCTGTCCTCTGATTCCTCATGCTGTGATTCACACTAATTGTATCATGGTAAAGATAAGTCTAGGTTGGTCACTGGCTTATTAAGTACTTATATTGGTACTCCATGTTGGCAAGTGCACAAATGTAAGTACTCGAGACATTGGTGTATTTCTATTTGCAACAGAATTCAGTGTTTTAATTATGCTGGGTCATTTTCTAGTTATAGGTCTGTAACATCTTGACATAATCTATCATTTATTTATTTGTTTGTTTATTTATTTTAGCTTTCATGTATTTTTGTGGAAAGTGTTGCATCTTTTAGTTTTAACCCCCTTTTTATTGACCCATGGTCATTTATTTTATAGCCTACTGGATTTCTGAGTAATTTTGGCAGAAACAGCTAAATGAAATGCAGACTATGACATTTCACAATTGACAGCAACAACGATAAATCTCTGTTATTTTCTTCTCTGCAAATGTAAAGTGTCTGTGAGCAGCTAGGCTAGGTCTTTCGTTGGAAGCTTTAGTAGGATTAGACATTTCTTACATTCCCTCCCCCTGTCCTTCTCTGGAGTTCTTACATTCTATCCACCGCACTTTATTACCTTACTAAATACATGATCTCACTCTCAAATTTTCCAATATCCGCTGCTGGAAAGAGTAGGTGTGCTTCACATCCATCTCTAAAGTAGAGCGCTAAATCTTCAATAAAATCCTCCCAAGTTGGTGCGACTTCAAGAGAATTAGGGGAACTCATCTACATATTGGGCTAGGTGTTTTATATCTGGATATACTCCAATGATTACCTCACTGTCTCAAACCCAGCGGCCATTTCTTAATGACCTCCTCGGTGATATTGGTGCACCTGGCGTAAACTAGTCGAGTGGTAGACTATCCCGTTTCCAGTAAATATGAAGAGCATTTCTGGCAAGTCGGCAGGTTGACCTTTATCTTCTGCATGGCGGCTGAGTAATTGTGCCACAGCTGGAAAGGAAATGAGAGGGATCATCTAATCAAATGCGCAGTCTCGTATGTGCGCTCACGGAAATACAAGAATTTGTCAAGTTGAGAGATGAAACCAGAAGAGGACAGAAAGAATGAGGGGAAACTGGAGAGGTAGCTGCAAGGTAGCGCTCATTAATATTGCAGATCACCATTATAGCGTAAAGGAAGCCCTGTTGGCCGCCAGTCTGTGGAGAGAGACTGGTCTGTTGCTCTTACCGAAGACACAAATGTATTTGGGTAGGCCCCCAGCCTAATGTTGGTCATTAGGCTGCCTGTAAGGAATTGTCCTCAAGAGTAGGGTTAGTGGGGACAGTTCGAGCCAGAACTTTACAGGATGTACAAAGAAGAACTGCACATCATTCTGATCTGGTTGTTATGAGGTGATGTGAAATGCTGTCATTTTTTGTTTGTTCACATCTTTCTCTTCCTTTTTTGTTTCTTGTCTCCAGTCTTCTGCTGCGATTCACAGATGACACATTTGATCCAGAACTTGCAGCTACAATTGGTGAGTGTTAATCATCGGAATGCGACGACACATTATTCCTTCTGTCCCTCTCTTTCTCCCTTTCTTCTTCTCCTTTAATCTCACTCCCTCTCTCTCATTTGCACACAAACTGTTTCACATTCAGTGATCTAGACGCGCCGTCGCTCCCGGTAAAAGCATTAAAACAGTATTTCTTAAGGAGGCCCCGTGCAGACATGCTTAAGCTATGCTGGATAATGGGCACACATTGACACACACACACACACACACTCACACACATACACGCACACACACACACAAAAGCCACAGGACGGTCAGAGCAGGAGTGCTATAAATCGGGTGTCCTGCGGTAGAGATGACGGCTCTTCATGGCTTCACCGAGAGCTGGCCCTTCCTGTCCAGGCCCAGTAAAGCGCACTTGTTGACTGTGGGGCTGCACGCTTTTAAAACACGAGCCTCCTGTCTCAAGGTCTCTGCGTGCTCTCCCAGGCGACCCTGAAAACCTTTAATAACTCAACTGAGGGAAAAAAAAAAATACACATAGAGGGATAAGATTCATCAGTCTGCCAATAACCTGAGACATGCGAATTGCCAGACAGCCCCCGCCATGTGTTGGGAGAAGAAGGAAGTCATTGAGGATCTTTCGGTGTTATGTGGACTGGAGGGGCGAGGTCTGTGGCTGCGCGGGTAGCAGGACAAGTGCTTCTCCAGTGGGTACGGCCTCTGGCTGTGATGCGCTGATCTGTGACGGCGCTGACGGCCGCGGCACACAGATGGAGCTCGGCTGAAGCGCCGCGCCGGCCCGCCCCACCAGAAGAGTTATACCTGGGGCCCTTTATAGGTGTCCTGTCCGCTCATCTGTCATACTTATATCAATGGGTAAAACATGTCTCGGAGATATTGTGGTAACAGTACGCCTCGTTTTATTTATTACGCACGCACACTCCGTCTCCCTTTCTCTCTGTCCTTCCCATACACACACACACACGCATGCACGCACACTATCACCTGATCCATTATTAAATCTCTCTTCTCTGTGCTCCTGAGTGAGTGTTGAATGGCCTGTCTTGTGGATATACTGTCGAGAGACGTCTGTAAAATCACTCAACAGGAGCACGCCCCATCTCCTTGGGCTTCAAGAATAGAATCAATGTGTGTTGCATGTGTCTGAGACAGTGTGGTTTGTGTGTGATCGCGAGAGCGAATATATATGATCATCAGAGCAGTCGTGCTTTCACTGGCTCTACTGCCAAGGCTTAATGCTGGCTGTCATTCAGCTGTGATGCATGTCCATACTGTCTCATACCAGGGCTGCTTCAGTCTGTTCTCTACGCAGAAGACTAGGAACCCTACCGTGTTTAATAATATTGAACTTATTCATAAAATACCTGGCGTCTCACAATGCAGGATTAGTACATGATCTAGTGTCCGTCCATCAAACCCCAAAGAAAAACTCTTGATATAAATCTGCTGAACAACTTAGGGAAAATATCTAATTACATTTTATTTCTGACAGATATTGTGATTTGATGTGCGTCATTGTGCGATATCATTTTCTGAAAGTCGCGCTTCAATTCAATATTTACTATATAATGATTCCCTGACTTTTGCTTGCTCTAGCCTTATTGAGCACCAGCACTACTTTTCTGCTGTACTCTAATCTCACTGCTGCCTGTGTTGCGTTCTCAAATGTGTGTCATGTAGCCTCAGGAGCTAGCTGCTGTTTTGCATAGTGTTTTGCATAGTACCTTTGTGTCCTTGTTTACACATCATTTCTGATAAAACCAAGATATTCAAAGTACTTATAGTCGCAAGCAGTATGATGAATTGCAGCCTTCATTATTTGATCATTTAATTAGTTGAAACTTATGTTTTTGAATTTCAGGTGGTTTGGTGTGAAAGACTTGGCACAGAAGACATGTTTAGCTAACTAAACCTGTTTTGTGAGATGCCCCCATTATTGTTAGTCTAAGCCTTGTTTGGCCTTGTTGTCCTGTTCTGTTACCCAGGTACTGTAGTGTTGGGTTTCCACTGCTTACCTTTATGCTTGTGTGTCACAGGTGTGGATTTTAAGGTGAAGACCCTCACGATCGATGGTAACAAGGCAAAACTTGCAATTTGGGTGAGTGTGTGTGTGTGTGTGTGTGTGTGTGTGTGTGTGTGTGTGTGTGTGTGTGTGTGTGTGTGTGTGTGTGTGTGTGTGTGTGTGTGTGTGTGTGTGTGTGTGTGTGTGTGTGTGTGTGTGTGTGTGTGTGTGTGTGTGTGTGTGTGTGTGTGTGAAAGCGAGAGAGAGAAGAGAAGCCTCCCCGCATGCTGTTGTCTCTGAGTCGGCTTTTTGTGAATGATCCTTGGGACGTTTTGTCCAGATACCTGCAGAGGGCGATATAGGTCCACACTTGAACTTCACTGTGCAACAAATGGAACTATTTTACTCTGTGGAATGGCACCATTTCAGATACCGATGGGACTGCTGTGGGTTTTTTTTTTTTTTTCAAATTTCCTAGGCACACTCACTCAGATAGAGAGAGAATATTTTGAGAAAAGTACAGTACATTTTATTTATTTTATTCTGATCAGATTGTGATCAGAATTGTTTTTCTGCTGGAGGATTAACAAATAATTGAGTGTGGTTTAATATTCACATGTGTGGACTGTGGAGTCAGCATTTTATGATGTATGACTTTGAGCGAATTTCTTTTCTTTTTTGTAATTGCAGTGTGTGCATTTTCAAAAGTAGATCTGAGACTGTGTGATGTTGGCGTAGTAAGCTGAGCAGCCTGTGTTGTGTTGTTCCACAGGACACTGCCGGTCAGGAGCGCTTCCGCACACTCACGCCCAGCTACTACAGAGGAGCTCAGGGAGTCATCCTGGGTGAGTCGGCACGGCCAACACAAACATGAACTCCACACCAACACAATGAGTGGAGTGGATCAGCAGGAGTGTCCTTCCTCCACTTCATTAGAGATCACAGCCGTATACTGACGCAGAAACTGCTGCAGGCCATGCTGATGGCCGTTGCGATGTGCTTTTTTTTTTTAGACAAAAGCAAGCTGAAGACTGTGGCTTGATCGAATTAGGTTTCGGTGCCAAGTCGTCTTTCTGATTCCCCTGAACACATTGTTTTTTTTATTTATTAATTTATTTATTTTTCTTCAGTCTATGATGTCACAAGAAGAGATACGTTTGCCAAACTAGACAACTGGCTGAATGAGCTGGAGACGTACTGCACACGAAATGACCTGGTGAAGATGCTGGTGGGGAACAAAATCGACAAAGTAAGTGTGCCGTTGGGCCGCAGTTAACCTGCATGATGTGGCTTCCGTAGTGTTGATAAACTAGAGGGAATTCAAAAATCCTTCTCATTGTTTTTTTTCCAGGAAGGCCACGAATTGGACAGAAGCGAAGGACTCAAGTTTGCACGCAAACATTCCATGCTGTTTATAGGTAAGGCCTGAAGATATGCAGATGAGCGTATACTTGCAGATGTCCTCTCTGTATGTGTGTGTGAATCATTACACTGTACACTGTTGTGTAGACCCAATGCCGAGTCAGGTTGAAGATTTGTAAGGCATGTCTACCACTCCAGATGCCCAAGTAGAGGGCAGCTGGAATCCCTCAATACGTCTTAAGGATTGTTACTGGCCTAATTAGCAACCACAACTTTCAAATCCATGCGACACAGTTCAGCAGTGAGGGGACTTCCAAAGAGACAGACATCCCTACCAACCAATTCTCCTGAGTATTGGTAGCACATTGAAGGGCATTGTGGGCCTCCTACAGCGCTCGACAGGCAGCTAGCGAGAACTGCGAACATCGAGAGCCGCTCGAGGTTGGTAGGAGTTGAGTTTCCTTCTTAGCGGACAGCTTCCTCTTCCAGCTCATGGTTTGCTTCAGGCAGCGCCGTTGGCTTGTCCCCCTGACAGTGGCCTGCACTTTACATTATGAGGTACATAGCATTATGGATGAGGTCATCTCTTTTTCGAAGCGTCAAACAGGAATTAGGGATTAAGGCAAAAATTCACTGTGACACTGAAATTAGAGTGCTTCCGTCTCGCGTTTCAGCTCCGCTTTTAGAACGCCGTGCTCTCTGCCGGGACGCGCCGCGGCGACCTCAGACCGCTCCGATTTTGGCAGTTCTGCCGAGCCGAGCCGAGACGAGCGTGCGCGCGCACTGTGTATATCTTGAGCTGACGTCTTTTCCTCCAAGATGGAAGGGCAGAGCCACACACTGTGTGTGTGTGTGTGTGTGTGTGTGTGTGTGTGTGTGTGTGTGTGTGTGTGTGTGTGTGTGTGTCTCAGATGTTGTGTAAGCACATATCTGTCTGAATTAGCTGTCTTTTAGACGGGCTATCGATGAGGGCAGCCCCGCTGAAGACATAAGCAGATGGCACTGGGGCACTAAGCCCCCTTGCTTTAGGCGGGCGAGCCAATCGGCGGGCACGCTCCCTTCTGTGGGGCTCTGAGTGTTTTTCCCCATGCCTCCGCCTCCTCCACCCTCCTCCACCCCGTGCTGTTGGCTTTTCCATCACTCGGCCTCTCTGCTGGCCCTGCTGGGGCCCACCCAGCACCCTCTCCAGCGCCCTCTTCATCCTCAAGTTCCCCGAGTCGTTAAGGTCTCCACTGCAGTCCACTCCACATTATCCATTAGTTCTGGCCGACGGAGTAAGGCAGTTGAGTGGCCGCGTCGGTCGTGCATGAAGGCTTCAGCTGCACGAGGTGTTCTGCTGCCAAGCCCGGGCGAGTGAACCATGCAGAAGTGCAACATGAAGGTCAGCGTTCACTCTGTTATGCCTTATGAACTGTATGGAATTCACTAATGGATGTTATTCTTCTCCTTCTTCTCTTCTCTTTCTCTTCTCCCTCCTTTTTCTTTTTTCTCTCTCTCTCTCCTCCCATCCTGCTTTGGTCTGCATTTGATCTCTCCTCTGCCCCTCCCTCGTCTATCTGTCTCTCTCCTCTCCTCTCCTCTCCTCTCCTCTCCTCTCCTCTCCTCTCCTCTCCTCCCCTCCCTCTCAGAGGCGAGTGCGAAGACAAAAGACGGGGTCCAGTGTGCGTTTGAGGAGCTTGTGGAGAAGATCCTCCAGACCCCGGGCCTGTGGGAGAGCGAGGGGAGAGGCGGCGTGCGGCTGTCCGACGATGAGGATGTGGCGCCGGGGGCATGCGGGGGCTACTGCTCCCTCGTCTAGTGCCTCCACCTCCACCACCATCACCACCACACATTATCGCGTACATCTAGGAAACAGACATCTTCTAAAAAGGGAAAACACTTCACACGTGCATAGCCTCTTTTCTTGGGCAGGTACGTCTCACAGGCATGCAAGTGCTTACCTACAGACAAAAGCACACACACACACACACACACACACACACACTCACAGAAAACGCTACAGGAACACAAATCTCCTTTAGCCATCAGAAAAAAAATGTCCCAAGTTCACCTCCTTCTTTTATCGCAAAGCCGCAAAAACATTAACGCTATCAGTGGAAAACATACACATGAGCTCATGACCGACTGAAGGAGAAATCCAGAGGCTATGGCATCTGCCGGGACGGAATGATCCATTAACTGTCTGCATGGGAGTCTCCATGACTTTAAGCAGTCCTACATTACCATTAGCATGCGCCCCTAATGCTAGCCTAACGCCTTTCCTCTGTTGAAGACGCCTGATCGCTCTACTCTTTGAGGAGAGATCAGGTAGAATTAGTTATTGCAAAATGGAAACTTCAACTGCAGAAAGCAAACACACTCAATTGCTACCACACAAAAAAACCCTGCAAAAACATGACGTGGTTCTCCTTTGCAGGATCAGTTTGATCCCCTTCTTATTGATCAGATTTTTCTTTTGTTTATTTTGTTTTGTTTTGTGTTTTTTTGGTGGAACTGTATGGTATGCTGGTGCGTAAGCATGGCAGCAGGAGACCAGTAGAGCAGCCCCGGTTGTGTGCTTGGCATGGCACGGCCTGCTCCACATGCGCAGCATTTTTCTATTTTCTTGTGGCTCTGATGTTGATCGTCTCTTTCAGTGCACACACATGCACACTGCCACAATAGCGCTCACGTGCTGAAAGAAAGTTCCCCACAGATGAAAGATAAAAGCCCTGCAGTAGTCTTGTGTTTTGGCCGAGAGGTGCGAGCCGTCTGCGTCCCAGCTAGTCGGCCCGCGTGAGGTGGAAAAATATGGAAAAGTATCGCCTGTTCGGCGGCAGAGGACTGTGAGTCATAAGGGTGTGTACACAAGCCATCAGACACAAAGACGGACAGACATATGCAGACAGACAGACAGAAAGAGCGTATTGCCAGCGAAAAAGAGGCAGTGGGACGCCCTTTACTCATGTTCCTAGTTGTTTTCCATGCAGTTTGTCATCATTTATTACTTTTGAGCTTTTAATTCCATCCAAAGGGTTGTCAGTGCTATTGTTAAAATTGAAAATAACCTTTGACCCTTAGTAACCTGGCAACGTGGGCCTTCCCCTTCAGTCTCACCATAACACTATGCAGGTGGTTTGTCTTGGAAGGGGTTTATTTTTATTTCTCTATATTGTCTGTAGTCTTTGTTTGGTTATTTTTCCCCCTTTCGTTTTGTGTCTGTATGTATCACGAAAGCTCAAATATGTTTTCTTCTTGGGAATGGGACTGGGTGTTTATGTATGACCATGTGTTTTGATTCCCCAATATTTATTTGTTTCCAATGAAGGTTTTCCAAAGATTTACTTTTTTTACTCTAAGGACTGGAGATACATGATTGGTTGAAATCACAGAAAGGAAGAGCAGAGATATTAGCCATGGGATGTCAGTTCTTTTTTTAAAAACATCCTGTTGAGCTGTGAAGAATGTAAAGCCAGTGTAGTGGCATAGTGTGAATAGCACCTGCTGAGCTTATTGCATGTTTTTTTTAACAGACTGAAATTAACTGTATATGACCTGTTCTTGTTTGTAACTTCAAAAAATCCTAAACAACTATTTACAATAAATGAACTCAAAAAAAGACATTTGTGTTTCTCAAATTGTCTATCCAAATCTCCTCAGCGACCCTCCGCAGACTTTGGTAATTGGAACGCTAGCGTTGCTGTGGGAATTCTTTGGAATCTCCGCTTGTTCAGGCGGTGTCCTCACATGGACCTAAATCATCCGTCCCTCTGACAGCCCAAGGCCGTTTCTATGGCAATAATTGGGTTTGACTGGGAGATGTGTAATTCCTGTGCATGCATGAAAGGGGACTCGTGACATATTGTTGCCATGGATGCAGCCTGGCGAGAGCATCGCCATTTGGATGAAAATATGTCTCGGTCAAACACCAAGTGCGTCGGACGCAGCGAGCGCATGGCGGTGTGCATTGGGCCGCCCGCCACCGCTGATGGACGCCTGGAAAGAGACCACAGCGCCACGGGGCCGAGCGAGCCTGGTTCTCAGGCCTCTGAAGAGACCGAGC
Organism: Sardina pilchardus; assembly: GCF_963854185.1. Taxonomy (NCBI): domain Eukaryota; kingdom Metazoa; phylum Chordata; class Actinopteri; order Clupeiformes; family Clupeidae; genus Sardina; species Sardina pilchardus. The sequence goes on from NC_085012.1 coordinate 27,210,733, forward strand.
ATGCACACCTCGCAAGCCTCAGCAGTTTTTTCTTTCTTGCTTTCGTTCGTTCTTTCTTTCTTTCTTTCTTTCTTTCTTTTTTTTCGAATTTTCCATTCCAGAATCTTCTCAGCATTTCCTTCCCAAAACGAGCTCCAGGAAAACAGGCCTGTGTGTCAGCTCCGTGCGACATGTTTCAGGATTCGCAGAGGGATCAATCATTTTCACCCGGATCAAACACCGCAAAACTCTAACACACTCTACATGAGCCGGTACTGTATATATGCTATGTTTGAACTGTTGGCTACAGTTCACTGTCCACACACAGAAGGCATTGGAGGCTTCTTAGAACTGCATGGAGAAAGACAAAAATGTTTGGTTCACAGCCACAACCTATGTCATTGAGTCAGATTTCATTTTTGTATTGGCCATTCCCACCTTCTATATTCCACATCATTATACCCATACTTTTATGCTTTACCTTAACTTGTGAAACAAGGACCTAAAACTACCAAGGCCCGTAGGTTCTATTCCCAGAAAGCACGTATTCTGACAACACGTATAGCCCTCTTGAACCATCGCGCTGGATGAAAGTGTCTGTCAAATGAAATGAGTGTCCGTTAATTCCTCTCAGTCCCCCTCCCTTCTTTCCATCCCTCTCTATCTCTCTCTTTCTCTCCATATCTCTCAGGTGCAGGACTCGGCGCTCAGACGTATTCTCTGAGGAGCCATCACACTGTCATGCGTAAAACCGTTACTGGACATCAGTCTCGGCTTCATGAGGTGTTGGGTTCCTGTGGGCTTCTCTCTCTCTTGCTCTTTCTCTCTCTCTCTCTTTCTTGCGCTCTCTCTCTCTCTCTCTCTCTCTCAGCCCCCCCTGTTAGACTCGCAGACCTCTTTCCGTTAGATGTTCCCATTCTTCCCGATGGGCAAAAGCAGACTGGAATCAATGATCTGAATGTATAAAAATGTCATTTCAACCATGTGTTTTACCATCTTAAAATGTCAGTGTTGCTGATAACAAGAGATGCTTTACTCAAAGCTATCATTCTAGGTTTACTAATACACTAAAGGTAAAGTGTTTACTGGCATTATTCTTTGTTTTGATGGTCATGTCTCTAATTCCCTTTTGAGAATTCCTGACAACTGAAAATAAGCAACAAAGGAAGAAAATATAAGAATTCTATTAAGGCTTCCGCAAGAGAAACAAAATCTCCACAGACTTCCAGCAGTCTGTTTGAGCTTTCCCTCTGCGCAGCCATCCAACTATAGCAAAAGAATGAAAGAGGCATTTGTAAGTCAGCCAGTTGGCCTCAGTATTGACTTATCTGATGAAACCAACTGCAATACTAAGGCCCACAGTGGTCTTTTGATTGTGCTCTTACAGCCCTCATTTCAAACTCATCCTCATATGACAGAAATAGATTTGGTGGGGTGGTAGAGTACATGCAAGTGTAGTCTTGTGTAGTGTAGTGTAGAAATGTTGGATTTTGAAGTTTGGACTGAATGGGTTGCTTATCACACTGTTTATCACACAAGCCCTTAATGGACAACAGTCATGTGTAAAGTCCTTATGCGAGACAGCCATACAGTGGAGCAGAGACTGTACTCTCAGCTGTAAGCCTCTCGCTCTGACTCTCTCTGCAGGAGTACGGGCCTATGAGGTCACATGCAACAGCCTCCCAGAACAGATGATGGTGTCAGTGCGAGTGGAAATACTTTAATTATGCTGAATTGCTTGTTTGGACTTAGTCAGGGTCTGCCACATTTGTTCCCAGATGTTGCGTCATGAGCTTCCGATTTCTGTGTTTGACAATCTACTGATGGATGTGTCTCTTTAACATTTCTTTTCTTTGTGCGTATTCTTTTTTTCCTTTCTATTCCTCTATCTGTCCCCAGTCTTTCACTCGTTCATCCATCCATTTTGTCTTGCTATTACATGGTTTCTTTCTTTCTTGCTGGCTCCTTTCTTCACTGTTTAAGTGTGTTTTGTAGCTCCCGAGAATACAAATCATACCTCATAGATAACATCTTCTGTGAAATCCCCCTCACTGGCTTTGAGTTGCCATGGCGACGAGATGATGGACAGTGGGGGAGGGAGAGTGATGAAGGGGCCTCTTCTCTGGGAAGTCAGATGTCAGGAAAAGTAGCTCAGTACGCTCGGCCCAGAGCCCCCCACGATGCCACCGGCCTCCCTGGCTTCCTGTGTGGCGTGTGTCTCGCTGTGCGCCGCGCGCTCGGATTCCTGTGCCGTGCTGTCATTCAGGACGCGATCGAGAGCGACGGCGGGAAATCAAACAAGTCCTCTAGTTACCCTGCCAGGCTGCTACTACTGCACCGCACCGCACAGGCGAAGCCACAAAACTTAGCTGCAAACTTCCATAATAAACTAATCACATTGTATCAACACGCGCGGAGTGTATTCTTACCGCGCGGCCAAAGACCTGTTTCCACGGAAAAACCGCATGTTTCACCGTGGCGGTTCCGTTCCAGCGGTCCCGACGGCCGACCTGGAGAGGGAGAGAGGGGATCGAGCCGTACTGCCGTTCTGGTGATTGGCACATGGATAGACAGATTCATTATTTTGCATAAACAATGGCACCATGTGTTTTAATTACTGGGTTTATTTTGTCTCACTATGCCAATCCATCACCGCGTCCTGTGCCAGGGAATTCAGCCTTAACCACACAAGAGCCGCCAGTCCGACCCAAGATAAGGCTGTGCAGGGAGGGGCATGCCTACCCAGCGGGTGTGTGTGTGTGTGTGTGTGTAGAAGGTCTCTTCATGTTAAGACTCTATTTTAAACTCCCTCAACAGCATGTCAGTCATTGCCTTGTCAACAGCATTGGATCCAAGTGTAACACTGTTGCACCCTGAACAATTAAATCAGGCACTTGTGTTGAACTGGCCAACAAAATCCTCTCCCTCCGATTAGACTGGGTGAGCTGTTTTCTTCTTCAATCTGTATTTTATATATTTTATGTACAGTATACGTGGTTAAAGTTAGTTTAAAGTCTGGTGTGAATAATCCAAACTATCCTAAATATTATTCAATTTAATTCACAGTAAATGTGTCTATTAGGGTTTAATAGGGTAGATTTTCTAATTTGGAATGTATATGGGATCAGTTAATATATCTCTTTGATGACTGAAACATCAATGTAAGATACAGACAGAGTTGTGACAGTTTATATCAGTTAATATAGTCTAGATTATATAAATATGGATTTAGATGTGAAAACATTTGAATAAACTCCTGTTAGTGGGCGAAATTAATGCTACATTAATGCTCGTTAACCATAACATCATTATAATGAATGATGTATTCATTAGTATAATGCTAACAGAGAGAGCAGCTGTTGGTTCAAGCCAGTAGCAACACGTCTTCTGTTCACACAAATGATTAAAGCTTCGGGCAATTTAGAACCAAAATCGATCGGTTGGAAAATTCACTTCATTACAGTGAAGGCTACCACAAACATTTTTTTTTAAAGGACAGTGTTCCAATCTTCAAAATGAATAAATAACACAGATTTATAATTAGTAAATGCTAACGTGTCATAGTGAATACTCCGCTATAATGACCAGTGCTCCTGCCAACCACTACTTGTCCTGAGAAAAGATTACCCTTATTACAGCCAATTATGAATGAAGTAAAACATCTGAAATTAGCTTCATTACTCAGAAACATCCAGAGCGTATGGTGCTGTTCATGGGCTTGTCTAAGCCAGATGTTGACTTGTTTGTTAGAACCAGTATGTGTCTTTGTCTACCCATTGTAATTGTCTCACCTCTCTCTCTCTCTCTCTCTCGTTCTCTCGCTCGCTCTCTGGACATGCTGTTCAGTCCAAACCTCTCCTCTGTTTCCCGTAAGCAGCTTGGCCGCGTCATCCCCCAACAAGAGGCAGCTCTGTGTGAAGCACCCTGTGGACGCTCTAAAAGCCCCTCTGGTCTCGGCGTAAATGTTAGCTGCAGCAAACAACGTGCACTTGAATGGGAGATCGGCGGTTGCGAAGGCTGCCCAGGCCTCACCGAACAGACGCCGCAGTGACGCACTGAGGTCAGATCTGCTCATCTGGGGTTAGCCACCTGTGTCCTGTGCAGCGTGCCAGCTGTCAAGCGCAGTTGTCATCTTACATTGTGACTGAGGAACGTGTCGGAGAATAGAGGAATGGCTGATTGATTGACGGGCCCTTTAACAACAGCCAATCCTGAGTTGGTGTGGACCCAGAGGCAGCACATTGTGAGAGGACGCCAGCGTGGGCCTGGAGACTGTGCACCAGGGCCATGTTCAGAAGCAAAATATTTTGCTCTGTTTTGCTACTATTTCCGGTCTGAACACCAAGTTTGGTCGCAAGAGTGTGCAATGATATGCAACAGGTTTCTTAGGTGGTTGTCTCTGGGTTTTGGTGGGTGAGTCAGAGCCAGAGGTTGCTCAGAATACATTTCAAAAAAGAAAACTGACAATGACCTTCTCAGAGTGCTTGGGTGAGCAAGCATACAGAGTATTCAACGCACCACTGTTTGTGTTAAATCATATACTTTGCAACCCGGCTCCCACCCCCTCATTCCCAGCAGGCCTGCTCCTAACCCCATACCGGGCTCATGTCAATGTTTAAATCTTCACATCCAGACAGTGTCGCAGACGGCAGCAGCTAAGATTCAGGTAAGGTCACGGGGGTCAGCCACCAGACAGGAGTCATCCTCGTCACTGCGGCGACGTGAAACGTGAGTGAGGATATAACTCCCAGCCGTCCAGCCCTGCTCCAACCCCCAAGCAGTCTGGCTCCAAACATCCTCCAGTGGAGACTTATCTTCATGTAGATGGATATCTTCATCTGATCATGCCAGACAGTTAGTGTTTCTTTACCCCAACCCCTCTCTACACACACACACACACACACACACACACACTTTCACTTACCCACATATGTAAGCTGTCCTTTACTGCCTGTTTTTTTCTCCAAAAAGAAGATAAGCTGATAAACAGATTTAGCATGGAACACATAGACCCAATACTAGGCATCCCTTTATATACAGTATAAAAATGATTTTTCTGATAGGTTTTACAATTTTCTGACGTGTAAATGTCCATATTATGTTACCGTAGTACTGTGCACAAATGAGAGATGAAAGAACATGGTGTTTGTTTCAGACAAAAGAAAATTTCTTCAGCTATGAAGTTAATATAGGGTCAGGCTATGCACGAAAAAACATTTTTTTTCTTCTTTGTTCTTTATGCAGTGGTGGTGAAGGAGCTGGGCTAGCGTATAGTAGGCTGAAAAGTTGTGGGTTCAATTCCCGGTTTCCACTGTTGTGCCCTTGAGCAAGCCTCTTAAGCCCAAGTTGCTCCAGGGACAAAGGCCCTTGAAATATACTTGACATATGTGAGTTGCTTTGGATAGAGGCATCTGCTAAAGGAATAAATGCAAATGTTTATGATGACTAAAGCACGATTTGATTTTGATTCATTAGTCTATTGGGCACTGTGGTTAATGCACGGATGAGTTTGTTTTTTTAAATTGGCATGAAATTCTGTCAAGTGTTTATACACAATACTGTTAACATACAGGACGTTTTCATAATGTTTCTTTCATGCAATCCATTCCCTCTGCCCCTTAAACCGAAAGTACTCTAACATCAAAGTGTAACGTCCCCTGTCTCATCATAGATCTGGCAGAGGTCACTGTTGGTCACACTTTGCTTACCTGCCATCTGCCTTTGTCTTGAATACTCAGTGCTAATGACATTTTGGTTAATGTCACCTACATACAACTTTGTCCTCAAAACAGTGAAGTGGTGGTGAAGAGGACTCAACTCAGCATTGAAAGTGCAGTGCTGTTAGGAATAAAAGATGATGCATCACATGCCATTTTTGCATGCGTGGGATGTGAAAAAATTAGGGCCTGTTTTTGTCCCAGAGATTGGAAAATGAATGGTGCCAGATTCTAATGGAATCTTTATGGGCGACATCTCCAGTCACCCTGAGAGAAGGCAAAGCCATTTGTTTCTTTTTATGTCTGCAGCAACAAGGAACTCAGGAACTGTCAGAACTTGAAGGGTTAAAGCAGGTGATATTACAACAACACGGTTTTGAACTCCCTGATGACTTCATTGTTGGCCTTTGTGGGAGCACAGTTAAAATCCAAACGGGCCTGGCCAGGTGAAGACCACTCCTCCACAGGGACTTTGAGTTTGGGTAAGTAATCTTTGATTCTGGGTCGGGTCAGGAATAACATTTTGGACCTGATGTCTCCTTTTAGAGGTTCGTTTGTTTGAATGGAAAGAAGCAGCTTGGTTGGTGCCAGACAATCTGGAGAGACATATATTACTGTCCGTGTATGATTCCCAGGCAAATCTCCGAGTTTTTATTGTCTTTTTACTGCTTTGGCCCAGCGACATAGAGCGAGAGAAAGAAAGAGAGAGAGAAAGAGTGAAAGAGAGTAAAAAGAGAGAGAGAAACAGTCTGAGCAGTATGTGTGATGTGATAAGCATGTGTATCAAGATAAATTCAAAGTTAACTCAATTAAGCAAGCCAATCGATCATTCCCTGGAAACATACAGTGGAACGTCTGGACAGCGTGCACTGTATATCATCTTTAAACAGAAACTGACGGGGGAAAAGAACAATAGCCGTGATGGTGAATAGGTAGAACACATCAAATAAATGTTGCCTTTGTTGTCCAGTGGCTACAGAACGTACACATTTATTTCATATAAAAAGCGTTGTATAACAAAAGGTCACCGAGTGTGACCTTCAGTGCCTTGACATTTCTGAATGCATTAAATTGTGCGATAAGAAACTTTGTATGATCCAAACCACCGCCGTTGCTTTACCTTGGATCAGTTCAATGCTCAGTAGTTAATGTAGGGTCCTGTCATAAATTTCTAGCTCGGCAGAGAGGGAGCGGTTCGAGCCGAGAGAACTGTAAAGCGAGCTCATTTAACTGGTTACCCTCGGAGCATAAATTCAGATGTGGCTGCTTTATCAAAATATAAACACATAAAGGCACATTAGAGCCAGAGTAAATCAGGAGGTGGAGGCAGAACTCGGATTGTGTGTGTGTGTGTGTGTGTGTGTGTGTGTGTGTGTGTGTGTGTGTGTGTGTGTGTGTGTGTGTGTGTGTGTGTGTGTGTGTGTGTGTGTGTGTGTGTGTGTGTGTGTGTGTGTGTGTGTGTGTGTGTGTGTGTGTGTGTGTGTTTTGGGGGCGGGTGGTTGTGGGGATAGGCCTGTCGGTTCATCTGTCAGTGCCCAGATTTACAGCAGCCATTGAGAGGGAGCGGAGGCCAGCAGCTAGCTGGTTGTGTTTACTTGCTGGCATCTGCTGCTGGCATCCATGGCAGTGATGCCATCAGGCTAGCCAACGTGGGATGAGTGCTTATGGCTTCCCGGGAGTAAACAACACCCTTAATGCTTTACTGCTTGTGTGTGTGTCTGTGTGTGTGTCTCTCACTCTCACTCTCTCTCTCTCTCTCTCTCTCTGTGTGTGTGTGTGTGTGTGTGTGTGTGTGTGTGTGTGTGTGTGTGTGTGTGTGTGTGTGTGTGTGTGTGTGTGTGTGTGTGTGTGTGTGTGTGTGTGTGTGTGTGTGTGTGTGTGTGTGTGTGTGTGTGTGTGTGTGTGTGTGTGTGTGCGTGCGTGCGTGTGCGTGTGCGTGTGTGTGTGCGCGCCTGCTTGTGTTTGTGTGACAGAGAGAGAAAGTTTGGGTAGAACAGATTGGTGATGAGAGACAGTAAACGTGTGATAAACAGGCAACGCTGAGTAAAGCCATTTAGAGACCGAAATAGCAGCAGACACGGAGTCCATGTGTCTCAGTCGGAAAGACTGATACGACCCAAAATGAGTAGAGCGCAAGGGAGAAATGAAGAGGAGAGAACAAAAGGGAGGGAAACAAAGAAGAAAAGAAAAAGAAGAAAAAGAAAGGAGCTAGAAAACGCCAAAATGCACAGATAGCGCACGTACAGCATACGGAAACGGCGGCGCGTTTCCCCTCCCGCGTATCTGCGTGCCTCACAACACAAAGTGTTAACGTGAGAGGGGCGCATGCACTCCATCCCTCCCTCACTCACTCACGCAGCGCCAAGCCAAACCACATTCCTGCAGCGGCTGCCATTTTCTCCATCTGTTGCCTTGACGTGGTTTCACTTGACTGTAGTAGGGAATTTATTTAACTGTCTCCTCTGAAATCTTAGACGGGGGAACACGGACTTGGTGTTTTCTCTCTTTCGCTCGCTCTCCCTCTCTCTCGCATTTGCGACCCCCTTAGCTGTCATTAGATCACACGCGGGGTTTCAGGGAGCCTCGTGCACTAGGCTACTTGCTGTTGCGGAATGACATTTCTGACCCGCACAAGGCTCGCTGAGGACATGAAAGTCAAAACCAAATAGTTCTGGAGAGGAGGGGGAAAAAAAGAACAAAGAGGAAAAACTGGACCTGCGACATATTACTGTGAAAACACTTCCTCTCTGACGGAGGGGTCGGATGGGTGAAGAGGAAGTGAGAGAGAGAGCGTGAGATCATTTTATAAAATATGAACAGATGAGTGGAGGGATAACGCTATATATACATGGACACTTTACATGAAGTCACACGCTGCACATAAAGTGAAGAGAAAATGAATGGTGATGATAGGGCTAACGGTGAGACAGTGTGTAGTGTCAGGATGGATGTCTCCCCAACCAACCTCAACTCAGGGATGCTTAAGGAAGTGATGCGTGTGTGGGTTTCTAGTACATGTAGACATGTGCAACCCAGCGCTACCCTCCTCTCCCCTCACAGTGACCTTTCACCTCTCCTAAACCCTGTAAGCGCTGAGTGAGGCCCCCACATCATTACAGTGCTCAGGATAATAGAACAGACCCAACCTGGCTTACACTCCCCCACCCCGCTCCCCTTTGAAAGTAATTGCCGTATTTGGCAGCAGTGTTGCCCTGCTTTGATCTGAGGTGGGGGATCCCACCCTCTCCCCCTTCCCTTCCGCTCGCTCAGGACACCATGCCAGAGCTGACCACACACTCCTGCCACCGCCTTGGCAGCGCCCGCCCCTCTCGTTCGCTCAGCGGTCAGTCTGGACGTTGATCGCTATCTGTTTTCCCTCCGAACAAGACACAGGAATTTCCAACCCCAAATGAAAGCGCACACACACCTGACTAAATACTCCATGTGTTCTGGTATTGTTTGGCGTGGGAGAACGTCATTAACGCAAGAAACTTTTCAACGAAAGGCTCACATGTTCAGAAGGCCTCTCCGACCCCAACCCCCCCCCCCCACACACACACACACACAAGGCCCTCTTTGACATTATTGAACTAGTGAGATGGTTTCTTAGACGGTGTGTTTTAAGAAATAAAGCCAGGAAATGTTTTTCATCACCTTAGGTTAGTTTACTAAAAAGACAGACGCAAAGGGCATCATCCCAGCCAGAGAGCGAGAGAAAAATGAAAGAAATAGAGAGTAAATGGAGGTAATAAAGAAAGGGAGAAAAGAAATAGGGGCAAACAGTCAAACATCTGTGACTCGGGGAGATATAATGAAAGTAGTGGGAAAATGAGCGTGGTATTCTGCCTTTCTGTCCCCCTATGAACCCTGACAGAATGGATCACAGGGGAAATAAACCATTAAGCCCGCTAATGTAATACATTAAACCTGTTCCACTCTGACCAAAACAATGTCACTAATTTCCCATCACTGTGTGAAAAAATGTCTCTAAAATTGGTCAATTTTTTTGCCTCTCTCCTCTCTCCCAAAGGACATCACACATGGGGATCTGGAGTGGAATGCTGTCGAATGTTTTGGAAACAGCATATGACTGGAAGTCCAGCACCATGCAAAAACATCATACCTCGGGGCCTACATAATGCTGCGGATCGGGAAAAGAACATCTGATTTATCTCAGACGAGGAGGGAGCTTTAATGTCCTGTGCTTGTGAGGAGAGCTTTTCCATGTTCCAGTGAGAGCGAGACATAACAAACACCTGCTGGGTGGATTTGTTTGACTTAATCCAAAATTAAAATTAGCTTTTGGACTGATCAGAGATCAATACAATCCCCTGGGATGCTCTCTGTCGCCTCCACCCCGGTGTGTACATATGGTGGATTTATTCTCAAATCCACCACCTGTTCATGTGTTATTACATATTAACAAGCATGGCAATTGTGCTTATTACTGATTATTATGACTCTGACTTTTTAAAGATTTTATAATTTTTGAGGAAATATATTGAGCTCAAGTACTGTATGTTCATTTGTGAGTTGAGAGAGAGAGAGAGAGAGAGAGAGAGAGAGAGAGAGAGAAAGAAAGAGAGTAAGCAAGCACAATATTGGACCTGTCTAATTAATGAAGAATTGGCCCCTCTGTGCAAGTTAGCTAATTACTTCAGCATGCAGAATGGTTCATATTTCCTCCTTCAGACGGAAATGCCTGTTTTACGTTATTTATTTATTTACTGCAGTAATTTTGATGATTTCTACGGGAGGTCTTAAGTTTCATCCACTGCACTGAGCTGAGGAAGGAGAGCTGGGGGAGAGTTGGATGGGGTTTCTGCTCTGTTACGTGATTGGCTCAGGCAGCGTATCCATGCATCCATCTCCAAGCAGACGTCTCGCACATGAAGATAACGTCCCAGATCCGCGCAAGCACATCACACAGCTTTCAGCAAAAGCATGATTTGAGCCCCAAAAATGAGAGCAGAAATACATAAATAAATAAATAAAACAACACGATGGAACATCGCTTAGTTCTTGATGGAAACTCTTGCTCAGTGTGCAGGACTCTGCCAGCTAGTACACTTAGAGGGAGATGAGAGAGTGGGATGGGGTGGGGGGGTTGGAGGGGGCAGAAGGGAGGGGTCAGTGCAGTTTTACTCTGATGTGTTGGACTTTAGACATCAGCATTTATCTTTGTGTGTGTGCGCGCGTGCGCGCATGTGTGTATGATGGTGGGGGTGGGGTGGGGTGTGGATCTTATATTTCTTTGTTTAACCCTTTATAGGGCACTCATTGAAATCTTTGGAAATTCTAAATTTTAACTTCAGAAAGTTAATGGGTGATGTTTCAGGACATAAATAATGTTTTTTTTTTTTTTTTTTTTTTCATCTTGGCATAGCAAATCATGGTCAATGAAGTTACCATATGTGTGTCCTTGCCCGTCTGGGGGGGGGGAAAAACAGAGGGTGAATTTGAAAAAAAAATCTCCGATCAACACCATACTTGACACAGAGCATCCTCAGCTGATGCCTTACCAACCCATTTCAGTTTTTTCTTCGGAACTTTTACCGTTCGCCCGTAACAGCCAATTTTGCCCATTTTTGCCAATTTTGTGAAGCCGCCAGACAGAAAGTGAGCTTATATCTCAGCAACCCCTGCATGTATCAAAACCAAACTTGGTACATGGACTCGTGTACCATGTATCTTTTTAATATAATTAAATGGCATGAATGGCATATACAGGTGCCTAGTACTATGAATGCTATACTCCTATGTACCAGTGTATAAAAACCGAAATACAACTATAATCACTAAATTACCACTTATATTTGCTCATAATTGTGTTTTATCACTAACCAGTATTGAGTCATTAAAATAAATGCACACAGTACTAGGTTTCACACTAACAATAAGCACCTGTGTGTCATTTAATAATATTTAAAAAAGATACATATATCAGGCATATGTCTAAAAATGGACACTTGTGCCACTTATGTGAATAGGGCGTATGATCAAATATAGTGCATTTAGTTTTTAGCCAAACAATAAGCTCATTTTTAAAAATGCTATGCAAATAACAACAATCTCAATCTTTAACACAACTATTCAACCAAATAATGTGTGAGTTACATCAACTTACAATGTTTAGTTTTGATGCTATTATGATAGTTGTGGGATGAGCCAGGTTCAAAAACCTAAAATATGTAATTTCTGCCAGATGGTTGTGTTTGAGGTGCTGTAGTCCACTGCTGATTGGTCAGATGCTATGATGTCAATATTTGTAAGATAGCTTGATCTTCCCTAATTGGCTGAGAGAAAACCACATGACTCTACAACTTCAAATGGAGGCAGGGGGAGGGAATTTTCAGTGTGTGCGGAAGTGACTACATATGGTTATTTGCCCCAGAAGACACACTGTCTGTGTGTTCATGAAGTGCGTTTCAGAATAAATAATGGAAATAGTTGTTCAGGATGCTGAAATCTGAAATATTCATTCCTCCCTCACCTTTCAACACTTCATTCGTACTGATCTGTCTGCTTTCCTCTTTTTTATTTTCTCTCTCTGTCTCTCCGTTTCTCTCTCTTTCTCTCTGTTATCTCTGGCTATTTCGTGTTGTTCTCCATCCTAGCTTCTTTTCATTTTGGCATCATGTGTTCCCAATAATCCATTACACCACTCTACCCCAATCCCTCCTTTTTTGTCCTCTACCCCGACTGCCTGTTGTTTTATGCCCTGATCATCTCTCTCTCTCCCTCCCTCCCTCCCTCCCTCCCTTTCTCTCTCTGTCTCTCTCCAGGAGTTGGCATACTTGGGTCTTTGGCTCGGCGGCTCAGTTTAGACTGTGTGGAGCAGAGCGGGAGAGGTGGCATGGTAGACCCATTACCGGAGAGATGGAGGGAGAGAGAGAGATGGAGGGAAAGAGAGAGAGAGAGATGGGGAGAACGAGAGAAAGCAGAAGGGTGGGTGGATCCGACCCAGCCCTGGGGCCCAGAAGGATGAGGACACACCTATTGACTCGGAGTGTGTGTGTGTGTGTTGTGTGTGTGTGTGTCCAACGCTATATGAAGATTCTGCGGTTTGACAACCAGCACAGTATCTCCACAACACATCATCACAGGGCAGTTGGCACCGCAGCTGAGCTGTAAATTGAAGCAAACTTCAGCACGCCAAAAAGGTCCAAAAATAATGCTTGTATTTCAAACAAATTAAATTTCAAACAGCTCCCATGCTCAACCCAGCAGACCCATTAGAATGGGGCACCGTACAAAAAAAAAAGAAAAAAAAACTCACAGTGGCACTTGTTACATACCACTTTGCCCAAAGCTTTTTACCCACACCAACACTGATCTAAAGGAGGCACTAAATCCTTTGAGGGTGTGTGTGTGTGTGTGTGTGTGTGTGTGTGTGTGTGTATTGGTTAGGCTGGGCTGGGGTGGAGTGGGGGGTCCCTCAGTTCTTTGTGGCTCCAAATGTTCCCTGGTTTGAGTCCTAAAAGAGGCAGGGAATGGGAGAGGGTGGGGGAGCGCATGAGAGCAAGAGCGCGGTTGGCCTGATTAGTTTGTTTAGCCAGCCCAAGGCCACGGGGTGCCGCACCTCTCTACACTGTAAACATCTTTGGTAAATAACGACTCCCCACAACAGGACCGCTAACGTCAACCGTCGCCTCCCTCCCGTCCAAAATGAAGGACCCCGGCGTTCGTGCTGATCAAACAGACGCTGTTTCTCTCGTCTGACCCGTGCTTTGACTGTGTGTTTTCAAGTGTGTTGGGGGAAAACCAAAGGAGAGTGTTTCCCTCCTTTAATTAATGGACTAGTGCTGAAATAAAGGCCGGAATGAGAAGAGAGGGAGGGGGGTGGTGGGGGGGCTAAATAAGCCAAATGTCTATCGTTTGAACTCGGCACGAACTCTGCAGATTAATAGTGTTGTAATGCATGTGGCTGCGAGAATTATCCATCATAAATCCATGTTTCCTTTTCTTCAATAGGCACACAATGGAATGGGAGGAATATCATATGAAAACGGACAGTTTGGACATCATATTTTAATTGTGCTGATCCAAAAAAGGATTCTTCCCTCTACATGACTACTCTGTCTCTGTAGTTACTGGATTACATTTGGGATCAAAGCCAAACTGTTTCTTTAGAAATTAATTCATTACTAAAATGAATACAAATGTATCCAACTATTACCTTCCTTTGTCTCACTGAAAAAAAAAGTTCAAGGGAACCATTTTGAAAATTAATAAAACAGTGAATATGAATTCTCAACTTGAAGGAAAAAAGCTGGAGGCTAGGAGCATTTTTCCAAATGTTTATTCGATGTTCTGTAGAAGTAACCATAATTCTTGGAAAAAACGTCAAAAGAAATTGAGACAATATAATGAGATATTATGCATTTGGTCATTGGATAAACATCCAGTCTCTAACAGAAAACATGTTCATATAACTTAAAAACAACAATAAAAAAATCAGACTGTCTGTCCCAGTTTTTTATTTTCTTTTTTTTACAATCCTTAATAATTTAAAGGTTTTGTAGAAGTACGAACATAGTAATTGCTTTCTGTTTTCTCAACAGGGTTTGTGCATATCACTTGTAAATTTACAGTACCGAGAATGGACAGAGGAGTAACCATTTTTTATAGGTTTCCATGTGAAATGGCTGTGTGTGAGTGAGTGTGTGCGTAGTGTGTACGTTATACAGATAGAAACGGGAGAGAAAGAGTGAGAAAGTATGTGTGTGTGTGTGTGTGTGTGTGCAGGTGACAAAGGATCCTCAGTGGTGAAACATTTTCCATCTGTAAGGTGCGAACTTCAGCATTCCCATGTGCAGAATACTGAATACAGGATACTGCCCTACGGCGTGGTACAACACATTAGTGTGTGTGTGTGTGTGTGTGTGTGTGTGTGTGTGTGTGTGTGTGTGCGTGTGAGAGAGAAAGAGAGAGAAATAGAAAGACTGCGTGTGTGTGTGTGTGCGTGTGTGTGTGCTGCAGCTTAAAGACCGGAGCCCAGAAAAGGTTTGAGGCAGCGAGCCTAATATTACCTTTCCACATGAGTGTCAGGGGAGCTTAAGGACAGCAGGCGATGTGTTTGCATTTAAGACAACTCTTCTCTTTTTACACTCTCTCTATCCCTCCTTGGGAACAGTCTATCTTGCTATCTCTCTCTTTCTCTTTCTTTCTTTTTCTGTCTTTCTTTCTCCTTCCCTCCTGTCTGAATTATGTTTAAGTGCTACTTCCAACTGTCGGCACGTTCACAATTAGGAGTTTGTCAGAGGAAGAGCAAATATATAGCTCTTCTTCATCAGACGTTTAGGCCACCCTCTGCATGAAGTAACACTCTCCCCACTGCGCTCTCTCTCTCTCTCTCTCTCTCTCTCTCTCTCGCTCTCGCTCTGTCTCGCACTCACATCTGAACCTGGAACCAGACACAGCAAAGACGCAAAGGAAGCTCATGTGAAAAGACACACACCCGCACGTGTGCACACACCAACACACACACACACACTCACACACACACACGCGCTAAGCAGTACCTTTGAAATACACAACCACAAAACTGAGCTGGACAGGCCTGGCCAACAGCGCTTAACTCAGCACAGTCACCGTTGATTTTCTGTCCACTGTGTATTTGGAGTCGTCGTGACAATGTAAATAGCCCTTAAGTGCCGAGCACCCTTTCGGAGCGGGAGAGGAAGATTCCTTCCACTCGCATCCAGCCCGAGGAGTCATCAGACGGTACGGTTTTGGGATGACTAATAAAACAGAGACATAAACAGACGTACCCTCTGTAA